>NC_088336.1:31230000-31447500 GCF_036884655.1 Musa acuminata AAA Group
CCTGAGGTGGAATCTGGGCCGTTGATTAAGCATCGAACGGTTCTTGGTGCTCCCCCATATTCCGCGACCGGCCGAGGGTGCGTTGCCACTCGTACACGCGTATTTACACGTGATTTGATGCACCACTGCCACAGGTTTCATCGACGCCGTCCGTCAATGGTGCGTACGGCTGTTGATTTTAGAGGAAGGGTGGGGCCCGATCTTTTGTTCGTCACTGCCGACGCTATTGGGAAGAACGTTCACTTTCGCGTTTGGTGATTGGTAACCGTCCGAGGAGTGCGCACCTGCTTCAGCGTAACTCAATGCTTTGCGCGTTCGATCAACCCACGAAGGAACCAATGTGGGACCTATCGCTAGGCTCATTGATACCTACCATCACAGGTCGGGTTACGAAGACGGGTAACCCGTCAAGGGTAATTGTATTAGGAGTCGTGTTGGTTTAGGTAGGAGAGCGACCTGAGAAGACATTTTCCTATGCGGTGCACGTGTCAGCCACAGCTTGGATGACTGAGCATGGGGCCCATCAGGATGGCGTGACGCACGGGACGCGGCAGCGGTGCAGGCCGACCGCTCCCGGTGGACCGGAAAGAGCGGGCAGCCCGTTGACAATTCAATGGTTGACCCTCGTCTTAGTCTTTTCACGATGGTAAACACGTATTAGTATAATCTACTAATAACGTAATCGAAATGGACGAAAGATTCCCATCCAGTAGAGTTCGGAACGATCCGATCTACGTAATATTGTTTACGTTAATATTTTTATTCATGTTTTAGGAATATAGAAGCTCATAAAAGAATATACAGATATATAAACAAACAGAATAGTCAAAGAAATTCGCGATGGATACATCGAATGAAAACCCTCTTTCAAACCAAAAGCATCAAAGTCAAAAGAAAAGAAATAATGCATATTACAGTAAGAAAACAATGCATGTAGACTTTTCTCCTCCGGTGGTTGGAACAGTACCAATTCTGACCAAGTACGTTTTCAAGGTTGATTCAATTGATGCATCCACACCTTGCAAATAGCTGTGTGGATGCTTTGGCAATGGATAGGCTCTCAATCGATCATCGATTAATTGCAAGTTGCCAGCTTTTTCGTTAACAGCATAATCGCGTTACTGATTTCATGAATATACTGATGTTATTCGAGAACCATATTTTTTTTGTGGAACTCGATTGTCCACTTCAAAAAGAATATAATCCAACATTTATTCCAAAGCAAATATTCTTCCAAGAGAACAAATTCCACATTAGATTAAAACAAATAAAACCTCTCCACACATATGCCTATTAAATAGATCAATCCCTCCTATTCCCCTATGAAAAAAATATATTATTAATAAAAACTTTAACTATATATATATATATATATATATATATATATATATATATATATTGAAAAGGGGGTAAATGACTTAAATATTCTACAACAATGAAGGCACCCAACTTGAGACAAAGTATGATCATATAAGCAGCTTCCATAGAGATTGATAGGTGTCAGATACACACATCTTGAAAATCTGAACCTGCAAAAAAAATGCTGCACAAAAACTTCTTATCCTACATATGTGACCATGAGACTCTTCAACAAAATGGGCTTTAGCTTTTGAGCCCGAGTCACAAACCAAGTAACGTTTTAGGCTGGCTTTTACAAAAATGAGCATTTGCAATTAAGTTTTCAAGTGTGCTACTTCCAATATTCTGTTTCTGTGGAATGGCGATCCCGATGGTGGAATGAGACCCAAACTTCGCATCACTTTAGTTTTTCTAGCACTAATATCTACTGCTGATTCTGGTGCAGAAAACTTGGCCTGATGATCCTGCATGAAATTGGGATCAGAACAAAAGCTGAATATATAATTTACAAAAGGAAAAACTGATATATACTTACAGATTTAAGGCTCTCTATCTTCTTCGGCTGTGTAGCATTTCCACGCTTTTGTTCTTCGAAGTCACTTGGCTTCATGTTTTTGCATGTCGAAGCAGCAATCCTCACCATCTTCATTGCAATATTTTTCCTTGCTTCACCCTGCTCCATGGCTCTGTTTCCAGCTACCTCATTGCTAAACATTTCCATGGTCTGTTCTGCAACATTTTTATGATTTAGTTCTTGAAAATCATTTTGCCTAATTCTTTTAGGTACAAGATCCCTATTAGCTCCTTTGTCTACATAATCTTGGAGTCCTGACTCATGATTTTTTTTGCCTTTGTCTTTTGACATTTCACTAATAAAATTTTTTTTAACCTCTAGCTGGGCATCCTTTTGCTTTCGTTTTCTTAGGGTATATTTCTTGACAATTACAGTTCCAGCAGCTTCATCCCCAGAAATTTCTTTTGAAGCTTTACCTGGAAGCTTTTCTTTTATATGTACCCTATCCATTTGTCTCGATTGCTCTGAGCAAAGTTGCTCCAAAACTTTCATGTTAGAAGCTCCAGTGTTCACTTTATCCATCATGTTTAACTTTCCTGATCCACAAGACTCTGTATATTGGCACCTGGACCATTCTATTATATACATTTCCATTTCATGCTTCTTATCGGCATTGCGTGGTGATCGCCTTAAACAATCTCTTTTTGTGCTATTGACTCCAAAAGCCCCAATTATTTCTTTCTCTGCAATATTATGGTTTTCAGGTGTACCTTGTCGTATGCTATTGCCTCCTATAGCTTCTTTCCCATACTTAACATTTATCCTTTGTTCTCTTCCTTCATCTTCTTTAGTTTTTGTATTCCTTGCAGCTTTATCTCTTGCATCATATTTTCTCTTTTGCTTTGAGCTTCCTTCTTTTTGTTTATTCGAAGAACCTATCTGAAAAGAAACTTACATTAGTCCAATGGCTAAGATATCCAGCATCTTTTCTCCAGTATAGTCCGTATAAACTAAAAATGATTGCAACTAGATTCACATAGTAGTCAAGTCATAATATGATAGCTTTTATTTATGCTGAAAGACAGATTAACTTCTATAACAATTTGACAAATGTACTCTCATAGATGGAGAACCAACTTCTTTCTGGTTCCTTGCAGTCTTGATTTGCTTTTGCATTTTGCCTTTAGGTGATTCAGATGTTGTATGTCCTGCAAAGTAAAACAAAAACAATAGTTATCAGTGAATGTCTATATGATGTTTTCTGAGGTTTAGGAGCAAGAAATCAAATTGGTTAACCCAGTCGGCATAGATCAGTAACATTGTTAATAAGGTTGACAAGTAAATCTGTGAAATAAAAAAGGCAAGGAAAGAATAATAATGGAATATTGTTAATAAGGTTGACAAGTAAATCTGTCAAAGTTGATATGAATTATAGCAAAAGAAACATTTCATAATTTTTTTGAAAACATGGAACAAAAATAGATGAAGAGGAGATTAGATGAGAGATGATACCGATGCCACACTAGTTTCTACCGGTCACATTTAGAGTGGTTAGTTTCACAACACCGCATCACTAATCAGAAGCAAGAGAAAGATAATCATATTGTATTGACTTCTTTGTAATCTTCGAAGCCATCACTAGCTACTAAACAATCAAACTTTATATAGGCTTCTGAGACCAATAGTAAGAACACTTTCCAGATAGTAAATCTCATTATTTTCTTAAATCCAGTGTAAAGTGACAACAAGATTTTTCAAAACGTGATTGCTAGTAGTTTAAGGACTCTCCAAACCCAGACATCTAAACTGACACAAAAATAAATAGCTGAAAATTGACAGCAGTCATAAGTAGGATCATATGCATCTCAAAATATGGAAAAAAAATAGAAAACACAAATTGGTTAAACTTTAACACTTGACTTTATGTAACTCTAAGAAAGAAATACTGTGTGTAATCATCTTGGTGCTCTCCTGCATCACTCTTCCCAGCAGGGGCTGTCAACTCATCAATTGCCTTGTTGTAATTATATTTTGAATTACAGAATCAATTTTTCAGGACAAAAAACAAGCCAAGAAAATTGGTCAAACATTATATCAAGTTTTATAATATGAGAAAAACTAAAATAATTGTGTTCAACAATTAAATCTAAGATGGTGGAGATTTCCCTAACCTCTAAAGTGAGAAACTCGTCCCTTAGAATAGCCACTTGATATTGTATGAGAAAGGTCCTGTTATTTCAGACAAATTATTGAAGAAATGAATAGTATTCAACCTTTTGAAAGGCTGAATTAAGATACTGAGGATATGATATATCAAAAGATCAACAAATAGCACCTCATCCAGTGATTTTTGGAATGCTTCTTTCATGGTAATATTATCTTGCTTGAGAAACTGCATCTCATCCAGAACATACAACCAAGTGATTCTTGTTCACAATAAAGACATGATAATTAAAAAGTAATATATCCAAGTAGAGGAAAGCAGAAACAAGTGCTTAAGCCAAGACATGATATGGTAACTCACATTCTCAAACTCTATATTGCACTTCAAAGGGTCCATGTACAAGTTGTAGGAATGAACAATTATCACTAAATGGTCCTGTGAAAATCAATGTGAAAGCAACAAAGACCACAAAACTCACTAGTCATAGGTTCCATACAAGCGAATGAGAATTTCATCCTTTGATTTCCTTTTGGGTTTAACATCAATGCTTTTCTCATCAACAACCTTTAAAATTAGCAATATAAAGACACAAAGACGGTTATTTTGATATTCCAGATATACTAAGCCACCATGATGTATATAGAAATTACTTAGTTATCAACCTAACATATCTAGTTTCTTGGATGCTTTGTAAATACATAGTTAATCCAACAGATCTAGCTTCTTGGATAATTTACAAACACCTCTTAAACTCATATGAGCACAAAATATTCTTCATACTTATTCTTCAAGAAAAGGGGATATTCATTTGTATTTATGTAATTAGAAGGTCTTTTTCATCAAAGAAACAAGACATACAGAAATAGATTCAAAAAAGACCAGCAGAAAGAAATTTTAATCACCCAAAGCAAGTCCAAGTAGAGTTAGCAGATACAAGGACTTGTCAACAGTGGCAGCAACATCCAAAAAATTTGGTGCAAGAAATCTAAGGAAACAAGTTTTCCAATCTTCCAGAACTTTTAGGTGTGAATTTTGGCATTTATCAATCTTCCAACTACCGCAGGACAGAAAAAAATTATTGTAGATTCTAATACTATGCTGAATACCTGACCAGGCCACCATGAATTGTTATGGATTTTGATCCATGCAATATCCCCCGGTATGAATTTTTGGAACAACTGATTATTCCCAGATGCTTCCAAACTATTGCTAACACAAGTTGCAGTACTTCTAAAAGCATGCCCTTTCATTATATTTTAGCTGAAACAAATAGAGGCTTGCACCTAATGCAACACATAACACACATCAATCACTACATTGTATATGCTATCTTTAATTTGAAGCAAAATAAAGGAACTGATGAGAAACAGTTAGTAGCCAAGACAAATATGTACAAACTAGAACTTAAAGATAAACATTGGAAGGAATATTAACATCTTTAGTTGAGATTGTTTGCAGGAAATCAAAACAAGAAATATGCCTTGGGACATTATTTATACGAAAGAAGCAGGTGTTACACATTTGCTTGAACAGGACAAGCATTATACATGAGTATCAAATGCAGCAGCATGTGTGATGAATGTAAATAAATCCAAGATAACTCAAGATCAACATAAGACATGGTGAGCAACCAAGGCCAATGCTTCATTTAAATACATGAATCGGCACGATTACAGGCTAAGTTGTTCAGGAGAGTAAACCTATATCCTTGAGACGATAAGCACTTCTAAAACTAGGGTATTGAGAAGATAAGTAACATTTATGAAAAACCTTAAGTGCTTTTATTCAATATATTGAGTGATATGTCATGCAGATATAATTTCAACAAGAAACTATCAATGTCAAAACAGCTAAAAACAACAATGTAGAACAAAAAAGGAATTTAGTGTAGATAATCTGAGATTTATAAAAAAATAAAATAAATCATTTTTCAATTTTTGTTTATGTGGGAAATACAACTGGTTCTTTTAGAAGGCATATACTAGGTAGTGATTGTTCAAGATCCTAACAGAAACAAGTGCCTGGTTAAACATGAATGTACAATCAAGTGACATTTTTTATATCACCTGCACTCTAGCAACCTGTTCCATGAAGAAACATAAACTTTCAGGAATTTCTATCATCAATTTTTGTTTTCAACTTGGCATCTTGCTCTCTTCCAATCTTGAACACATGGTTAAACTCTTGTGAAGAGTAGGAAATTACACATCACACACTGTATCTTTTTACCCCCTTCACAATAATAAGGTCTTCAAGTAAGCTTCATATGTATTTTATATATGGCTACTAATGAAAAATCCAAGTCACCAAAATTTCATTTTCTTAAAAACACTATATGCTTTGGTTCATCCAACAAAATCGAACTTAACTTATCTCCTAGATAAAAATTAATATCTGTATGTTCTTTACTAGATGTTTTGTTATCACTACTCCTCGGATGTCTCCGATAATACCACATCCGCATACCTCCCTTGACATCCAACCAGGCTAGTTCAGATTTTAGGGAAAAACAGCAACAGTATGAAATCCACAACAGTCTCTATGCAAATCATTTCCACAAAATGCATCGCTACAACATAAACATGACAAGAACATCAAAAAGAGAATAATCTAGCAAATGGTGGAGCACATTCTACAGCGGCCATCAACCTACCTCCATAGAAGATACAGCCATAGCAACACAAGGTTAATCATACTGCCACAAAACAACCAAAATGTTCATGTCCTAACCTCATCATTCATCAAAGCAAAGAAGGGAAGGAAGGAGAGAAAGGAACACTACTCGCTCTATCTGCCACTAAAGATGTAGAACGCTATACCAAAAGAAGAAGAAGAAGAAGAAGAAGAAGCAAAAACAAAGGGATCGACGAGAACAGCGTCTCTTCACCTCAGTATCCTTCACCACCCACGCTTTGGGGCCTCTCTAACCGCCTTCTTTGATCTTGGAGAGATTTCTCTCTCTCTCTCTCTCTCTCTCTCTCTCTCTCTCTTCCTCTCTCCGATGCTGTGATTGAGGCGACGGATTCCGAAATGACCGATCGCTTCCACTGCTGGAGAAGATCAGCTGTTGAGCTTCAAACACCTGCGCTGTTATCAACCCTGCTCCAATGGACTCCACGTGGCCTAAACACCAGACGTGTTTGGTGGGCCTCTCGGGCCCGCATCACTGCCTGCTTCTCCCACGTAATCATAGTGACGGAAAATTTAACGGAGCTTATTTCTTCTTTATCTAACGGAAGAACAACTTCTCATCTTTTAGAAAATAAAGAATACTTTGCATAAATAAACTAAAAAAGGACCCTATGCCAAAAAATAAAAATTAGAGTTTTTTCTTATGACTTTACTCATTAATTATTATGATATCATAATAATTATAGTGAGAATAAGAGTTTATAAATTTATATCATTAAAATGAGAATAATCATTATATTAAATTTTATGATGATAAATATGCTATTTTCAAAACATTTAGAATTTATTAAGATAAATATCCTAATTAAAAAGGATGGATTTATAAAAAAATATATTTTAAGTTGTGTTATAAAAAAAATAATATGGATTGATGTGATTATCACTTCAGATAAATTAGTGCCACGTCACCCATCATCGTAAGAATATTATATTAAAACCAAATGATTTATATACCACATTAGAACCATTGTCGCATTAACACCAAATGACAACACATTCAGTGACATGTGGCAGTTGCCACATCATGTAGTCTACCACATGATCTACGTATGGTTGGCACATAACTAACACCTTAGCAACTATTCCTCGTAATTAATATTGATCACGGGAGTAATAATCTAAAGAATCCATTATAAATTAACTTTCTACGTATGCTTAAGTTATTAGTCGAATATTCTGAACTCAAAACTAACTTAAGCATTGGATACACATATATCAACCATTCTGTAGGATTTTACCATGTGTTCGACACCTTAAGAATTGAACAAGTATAGTGTCGATCAAGATCGAACTGTAATAAATGTGGAATGAACCACATGCACTAACATGTTATAATAGAATGAACCAGTCACGAGAGAATTTAAAATATAATATATAGATAAATATATAGATAATAATAATAAATTAATCTAATCATGATAAATAATCTCAAAATTTTGTGTTGTGGTGGTATGGACCAATAAAATTGAAATATGGAACTTAATTATCAATAATCTCAAAATCTAATCATTTCTTTGGCTGTTTGTGCTTTTAGGGTTCCTCAATTATATTATAATTTTTATATTTAAAAGCAAGATTATATATAAAAACGTTTTTTCAAATCAGTGTTAATGATATAAGCAATTTCTTAATAATATTTAAAGATCAAATTAGTAGATAGATCTTTTTGAAATCTTATGTTGATGGATACTCCTTTTTTTTTTAAGATGTAATACAAATTATACTAAACAACCAAGTCAAGATGATAAAGGTTAACTCTTCTGTGTCTACCACCCAAATCTGAAGCTCATCATAGTCATCATAAGAACACCAACCCACTTAGCCCCTACTCTAAACGTTGTGGAGCTTTACCTGTAAACATTCCACCCACCATATTTCGTGATCTCAGACTTTTGTGCTCGCTGCTATATTTAATGAGCCACTCCATTCGATGGTTCTCGGTCATCTCTTCTATATATAAAGAGATCACCTCAAACCTCTCTTTGCACCACATTATTTCATCTCTTTGTTGAGATATGGCCATGAGAGTCGGCGTTGTTCTTCTCGTTCTAGCTTTCATCTCAGGAACATCTCTTGCGGCAAGAATCATCGTCGGCGACGCGGCACATTGGACCTTCGGCTACAACTACACAGACTGGGCGATCAAGAATGCCCCGTTCTACCGAAACGATATCTTGGGTGAATACTGCTCTCTCTCTCTCTCTCTCTCTCTCTCTCCCACGCATGCATACGGCTGCTTATTTGCGTTGTTTTGGTGCAGTGTTCATGTACGATCCTCCGAACAGTACCACGTTCCCGCACAGCGTGTACCTGTTGAAGAGCCTACGTAGCTTCGAGGCCTGCGACCTGAAGAAGGCGCAGCTTGTGGCCAACGTCGTGCAAGGAGGTGGCGCTGGCTTCGAGTTTCTGCTGAAGAGGAGGAAGCCTCACTACTTTGTGTGTGGAGAGCGCGGTGGCATTCATTGCACCGTTGGGCTTATGAAGTTCTCTATGCTGCCTGTAAGGAGGTCTTGCCAAGCTTGAGGGATCACTTAACAATATGTAGCTTTATTTAGAGTTTAAGATAAATCCCTATTTCTAAGTGGAAAAATAATTTAGAGGGCTTCGCTTTGTGAACTATATATATATATATATATATATATATATATATATATATATATATATATATATATAGTTTGAAAATAATTATATTTCGAATTATATATATATATATATATATAATTTTAAGGAAATCGTCCCAAATTATTTTCCCGTAAAAGAAATTCGAGGCGCAAACCTAAAAAGGAACATCAAGCACGAGTCCGAAGAAACGATGTTCGCAGACACGCGTCCCTCTTCGCCCTCGACTCGCAAACCGTCCCATCTGCCGACATCACCCTCTCTTCTTCTGTTCCTGGAAGGCTTGCTCGGCTTCTCTTTCATTCACCAAAGCTTTGATCGTTGATATGAGACTCCCCGACGAGATCGAGAGCGGGACGCTTATCCCTGATTTCAGGAGTACGAAATCGAAAAGGATCCTTGCGACGAGAGATTGTTTCGAAGTCGATTTGAGCGATCAAATCTAGTCAGGGCATTTGGGAGTAAGTCGGCGATCTCTGTATCTTTCGAGCATCCATCGATTGACTCATCTTGCGATTCATGTGACATATTTGTTGTGTTTATTTCGGGCAGTTTTTGTTGTCGGCGAGCCTGCAGCAGCAGCAGCAGCGGCTGAGATGAGCACGTATGGTGGGGATAGCTGGGCAAGAGAGGCGCATCACCGGAAGAGAAGAGTGGACGATCTCATGCTGTTCCCCTCCTCCTCCTCCTCCTCCCGGGATGCTTCATTCCCTTCTTTCAAGAAGCTCTCCAACGGCAAGTATGCCTGCCTCGTCTGCCCTCACAACCCCATCCTAGATACCCCTCTCATGTTGTCGGTAAGCCACTGGACTTCACTTTGATCTCCCCAAACAGAACTTCTATTGAAGATTACTTGTATTTCTTGCTAAGACAGTGTATCTGAGAAAAAGGGAAAAGAGATGTCTCTTGGAATTGTCATGGTTGTCAAGAAACATATACTTTTATCATGTAGATACATTTACTCGTTAGCCAAAGAATAATTTTTTTGACGGATGCAGATAGAAGGAAGAAAAGATAAAGAATATTTTTTTAACAGATGCAGATAGAAGGAAGAAAAGATAAAGAATATTTTTTTAACAGATGCAAGGAAGAAAAGATGGGATTTTCGTTATTTGTTATATTGGGAATATTATTTGTACTAATTCAATGTAGATACAATTATGACTCTTTGCATAACCCCTGTCATCTCTCTTATGTCTCAGCTGGTTATACTTTTATGCTTAAATAATTGCAAATGAATTGATAGAGTTTTCATTTTCTAAGACCTCGTTCAGTAATTATTCATTTTTTATATTGGCATATGTTGATCTCATTGGTCTTCGGTACACTGATTCATAAGTCTGCGA
Source organism: Musa acuminata AAA Group (assembly GCF_036884655.1). Taxonomy (NCBI): domain Eukaryota; kingdom Viridiplantae; phylum Streptophyta; class Magnoliopsida; order Zingiberales; family Musaceae; genus Musa; species Musa acuminata. Next base: position 31,240,694 of record NC_088336.1, read on the forward strand.
TCAGTAATAAATTATTCAAACATAATTTTCATTGAAGGTACATAAATATAAACATCAAACTGTGCCAAAAGGCAATTGTTTAAACAGGACCAGCTTAGTGGACTAGATGACTCATGTTGAAGGTTCTTTGGTTCTTCATTATTCACCCCATTTGAGAATACAAGTTTGCTAATAATATGTTGCAAGGTTTTAAAGACAGTTATTACAAATAGAAATTAAGCATAAAAAGCTTGGAGTAAATTTTACATTTTTCTTCTTTGGTATGAAGGATACGGACACAGGAAACTGGATATTGGACATAAGGTAGGTACTGGATATAGGAAAAATTTTACACCATCTGCTGCTTATCTCTCACTGCTGTTGCCTTCGCCACCGTGCTGCTGAGTTTGTGCTCATGGGATAGCATGCGTAGGAATGAACGGAGATTTGGTGAGTTGAGTCCCATCAGATCTTCTCCAAGATTAAATTTAAGTAAAAACATACAACACTAATATTTTAACATATATCAAATAACTAAAAGCTAAAATAAACAATATACATGTACGTAAATATTATTGGTCATGCCTTTCGTAGCTTCAATATATGTACTCATGTTCATGTGCCCATATTTTGATCGACTCTTTTGGATCATAACTCCATATTCTAAAATAAAGCAATGGCTATGACTGAATTCATATTGCATCTGACACTGTAACGAGTTTGGAGCAATTTAGATTCTAACATGAAAAGATAATCGTATATCATGCATCTGCAAGTCCTATATATTTGAAACTTAATATTGTCGTAATTATTATTATTTTTAACACTATCATATCTGACTGTAATATTGCAACAGGTACATAATAAGGGATCTCGCCACATTGCTGCAGAATCAAGGGTGAGAGCAAGTGAATTATCAAAACGGAATGAATTACACAAGAGAATAGCCTTATCTGAAGATTCTACTGGTCTTTCAAGTTCTGATATTTTAGTGCAACAAGGGAAGAGTTCAGGGTTCCATAACAAGCCACTCATCCAAAAGACCATGAAGGCAATTTTAGAAACAAAGAGCAACCAAATGGAGAATCCAAAATTTGTTGTTGCTGGTCACAAAACTGAACTAGGAACACGATCTTCTGTGTGTGATTCAAAACACTCTCCTGCTACTGATGGCATCAGAGAGCCATCCGGAAATGATGCTTGTGAGTTTAGTAACAGCAATGAAAAAAAATTGCTGATGACTGCAGCAACTAATAAGATGCTTACTGATTGGCATTCGGAGTTTAGTGAGTGCCGAGAGAAAGAACTCAAATTTACTTCTGCAGGTTGGAAGAGGGATTGTCATGGAAAATGGTACAGAGATGAAAACGTGAGTTCTGCTGCTATTTTATGCAATATACTTTGAATAAGTCAACTAATTAATTTTTAGCTCTGCATCTAGGCACAATATTCTTGTTGCATGTGCATATTTAACGTATGAGTAATCGTGGTGGTCTTAAGTATACCCGGTATCATAAATTGTGATGTGAGATAACTTACCCAGTTTGCAATATGGAAGTAAGGTCTTCCTCAATAATAGATCCATGCTTGTGCATATTATTTCTAGTGACCAGAAATGGTAAGTCATATAATCCTTGAGCACTTGATTAATGATTAGCTGGTTATCATTAGTGAGTTTTTATCATGTCTTGGAGGAAAGTTCAAGCTTGATTTTAGTTTCAGAACTGTTCAGAGTACAGTTAACTGATCTAAAGTAAATTGATCTGATGGAAATACAGGTTGAGTTTGACTCAGATGAAGAAGATCCAAATATCACCCTGAGATGATTATATCTATTTTGCGTCGTGTTTGCTGTACCTGGAAGCCATGTCCTGTGACGAATTGCTGTTCGTGGTTAATATCAGGTTTGGCACACCATGTATGCTGATCCGTAGTTTCCTCATGAAATTATTTCAGGCAAACTATAAACTGGTAAATAGATATAGGCTACATACATTTGAGTGTACAATACTTTTTTTTTTTTCTCTTCTTTTAGATACTATACTCTTGTACTGGTTTAATTACATGCCAAGGTTTTTTGCCCTTGGAAAATTCAAGGTATTGATCAGTTGTCTCTTCCAAGCTTAGCCAGGTTCCAATGACATCAAGCGAAACTTGTCTGAAGCTGTCTTGTCTGTTCTTGATGCATGATATATTGAGACCTTTTGTCACTATAACGGTGTGTATATTTCCTGTGCTTGGTGCATGAAAATATATCGTATAACCCTTCTACGACCATTAGATCCTACTAAGAAAATAAATCCACCTACGTGCTTGGCATGCATAATTCCACCAAGCGTATGGTCATCAGTTATCATAATTCCATTAAACGTGCTTGGCAAGCATGTTGTTTTCCGAAACTTGTATTGCAATAAAGAGTTAGTAGTTCTCACGTCTTCTATGACCTCAAAGAAGTCGGCAGCTATTTCATGAACCAATTAGAAATGGAGCAAAAAAGCATGTGTGCAGTTTCCTCTCTTTCGATGAGGCCGCCGAAGGACGGCAGCAATGTTGTGACATCAAAATAATACATATTAATAGCAATAGGCGACTCATTAATAAGTTGAACATTGACCTAAGAAACTCGATAATACACAGGAATGGCATACAACACTTAATGGTAGTTTGAATCTCACATGGATCACGTTGAGTCTTTTTATCTTGGATCATGTAACATCTCACAACTTTCTTTTCCTGGCCATCTACAGATGGTGCTCGTCGTGATTCTCACTAGCTGAATTGTTCTTGATGAAGATATGTATATTTTATGGCATATATCTCAGGCACATTAGTTCTGAGCTTATGTATTCACATATAGGCGTAGAAATATTGTGGAGTAGAGGTGTCACCGAGGAACAGTGAGATGATGTTATTGCATCCGAGTCTTTCCATTACTACAACACAAGGAAACAGTAGATAAATCTACATCAAGCAATTGAGAATCGAAATCCCACCAAAGAGATAACAGCATGATTTCCATTAATGTCCGCGGTTGAAGGGGTAGCCGCGGAAGCGAATGCGACTGAGGAGGCCCTGCCGGTGTCGCGGAGCAGTCGTCTTCTTCAGCTCCTCCGATGCTGCCCCGTCTTCATGCGATGAATTATGGCCGTGCGTCGATACGAAGTTTGCGTTGGATGATGATGACGACGACAGAAAAGTGTACCTGCCGAGAAGCTCCCTTGACGCGCTCCGGAACAGGAGCAGCTCCCGCAGTCGCCACTTGCTGCTTGCGCCGCCCTTGGCCCGATTGGCAAAGCTAGAGGCAGTAGCCTTCTCGCTCCCTGGTCCGTCTCTTGTTGCTTCCATCATCGCAATGGTGAAGGGATCAAGCTCTTCTTCCGCTCCTCCCTTACCTTGGTGGCCGGCAGACCACAAACCCCTCAATCGGGGGGGCCTCGGAGACCGCGGGGATGAGGTGACACAGACTCCGTCGTCCAACGTTGGGTATTGAAGACGAGGAGGCGGCTTCAGGGGCGGAGCTCTTCCCTCCTCAAAGAGCTGACCGTCGTCGACCGTGGTTCCCGGCTTCTTCCCTCTGAGACCGAAAGCGAAGCGGAGCTTGTCGCCGTTGTCATCTTCACCAGGGAAGCTGAAATGAGACTTGCGGGTGCCGGGCTTCTCTTCCCAGACGAAAGGGACGCGGGAGGTGTGCGAGGAACGCGAGGGCGGAAGACAGCCACTGCCGCAGAAGCGTGCACAGACGGCGGCGGCATGAGTTGGGCTGGTGGGCGCACTGGTGCAACGGCAGTAGAGGGCGAAGGGGTCGTCCGAGTGCTTGGGGCTCGACGGAGCACTGCCGTAGGGGACGGTGGTCACGGTGCCGAAGTCGAACTCTTGGACTGATGCCACGACCTTCATGCTCGTCTTCCTCGCACTTGTTTCCAAGTCTTTCCTTGTGTATCTGATGGCTGTTGCCATGAGGATCTGAAAACCTTACGAAGGATTTGGGTTCAGAAATAAGGATCGAAGCAAGCGTTTTTAAATGGTAAACGTAGTGGGTGGAGAAGCAAATCGTTTGACCGAGGAGGAGGAGGAATGAAATAAGAAACAATAGATTTGACCATGGAACAAAAAATTCTTCTTTTTCCAATTCTGGATTTAGTAATAGCAATCCTGAGAGACACAACACGTCCACAATTTAATTGGTCAACTTTAATCATAATATATGAAATAATTTGGATGTAAAAGGTGCAGACAATTATTGAATGTTGGGTAATGAAAATATTTCTCCACCTCAAGACGAGAGGGAACCACTTCAAAACAACACAGATTATAAGTTGAAGCAAGAGGCTAAAATAATGCATTTTGAGAAATAGATTTTTGATGCAAAGGTACCTTTTGATTGAGAAACTGCAAGAAATTTACAAATAATAATACATCGAGGAAATGGCCAGCCAAAGCAAGTCAACTGCAGCTCGAATAGTATATGAGGTAGTAATACAGTACCAGGAATGTTCTTCCATGAAAGATGAATGAGTTTGCTGAATCACACAATGGAGTCTCAATCTTGAATATATTTCTAGCATTGTGTCAGTATTTCTGCCCCATTTTCTGTGATCAGTATGGTGTGCTCAAATTGGGCAGATAGGCTTCCGTCTTCGGTTACCGCAGTCCAGTTATCATCCCATATGACAGATCTAGTGCTCCCCATTGTAAGCATAGGTTCTGCATGAATCAATCAGACTTCAAAACAAGTATAATACCATCGAGTTTCTTGGGATTATAAACAAAATCAGAATCATTCAAATTGTGAAATCCTACACTATCTGCTGAAACGTTTTGACATGCTATGATTCGACATTTTTGTGCTAGAAGGCTAATTCCGAAAAAAAATGAACAACGATTATGTTGTCTCCATAGGCGCAGGAAAGTTTGTGGCGAAGGACTAGAAGTGAAACAAATCCAATATGCTTTCTCTAAACACTAGCGTGCATAAGAAATAAAGTAATAAACAAATCATGATAACTTTATTAGTTTGTGCTAGATGTGGAGAATGAATGCTGACTGAAAGCAAACCAAATATATACAAGTGTCATTCCGTAATGTTGACAGGGCCAAGAGAATAATAAATGCATCAGTATATGATTCTTATAAGGCCTGTATAGAATTATATGATTCATGTTTGTCTAGCACATCATATACTGGCTTGCATAAATGTTACATGAATATGGCATCAATATTTTGCACTTCTCCTCACTGGAATCTGGTGTGACGTGAACTACAAAGTACAAAACATTTTATCCATTCCACTAATGGAGAACAAACACTGTTTATTACTGGAAATCAACATAAATATTTAAAGCTTACTCTTATTATTTGGCTTCAGAAGTGAACATGAAGATTTCAATCCACCGGACAGTGTTCTTTATAATGGAAATAAAAGATGTCAGCCAGATATTCAAAAAATGACTTTGATTTTCTGATTCAGAAATTAAGAATATTTCAAGCCACACCAAAGTTTTTTTTTTCATTAAAACTCCCTGACTATGTGAGATATGAAACAATGCATTATTGACTTGTAGATTTTGCCGAGGAAAGAAGTTTCTATTTCTGTGGATATCTTTTCTAAACAGAGATTCAGTCATCAAAATTCGTAAACACCTCCTAGATTAGAAAAATGCACCAACAGACTGATAATAACAAGAAAACACTGATATTCCACAATAAAATAATCAGGAGTTACCTATTGTAAATGTTTGACCGAGTATCATACATCCACGCTCATTATTTCCTGCAAAGAAAAATTGATTGCTATAAGAAGATCTCAACTTGAAGCTACAAGACTCTTCTTTTACATCAACCATATGCTTCTAGAATGTCTGCACTTAGTGAGAAAAAAATACAAAATTAATTTCTTAGATATATGAACCACCACTCTTAAAACCCTATGGAAGTGTTAAACACCATAGGCACCTAAAATTATGAGTGCTACTGATTTTAAGACTTACTAAAGTGAAGGATAACAGGATCAGCATGGAATACTCGTCCAACACCATGACCAACAAACTGCCTAACTACGCCAAGCCGAAACTTATCTGCATGATCACTTGAAAAAAATTGAATTGTTAGCATTTTAAATTGTCATTTCATGCACTAATTAGTACACAAGAAAGCAAGAAAAGAAGAAACAACAAAAATCAACTGCTCCATGCTCCAGTTAATGCAACATGATGACTGTCACAAAGGTCATGGTAATCTAAAATGTAGCACCGACATGGAATTACAAAAGAATATGAAGGCAACAATTTTTCAAAGAAGATCAATTAACCATCTAATAGCTGCAAAAAGATATTCTGGTGAAGCCAATATACGAAAGGCTTAAACTCATATCATGAGTTCTCAAATAACTTAAAAGCAATCAAAATATCTTTACAAGTGTATTTAAATTTATATCAAAAAGATTAAACACTGTTATCATAGCATCTACAGGCAATTGAAGTATAATAATTCCTTATACCTATAATGCATTTAGTTTCTTTATCAAATAAGTTATATTATGTTATAATCTCTTACTTGATACAAAGGTAATTATTGCTAATAGTAGAATATATACTTATAATGATCTATACATCTGTTAAGTGTGCAGTACAAATTAATATATTAGCACTTAGTAGTAAAAGGCCATTCATGCAAGGACTGAAGTATCAATAAGCAATATCTATGTCAAATAGTGGCTGGCAGAGTATATGCCATTCCATGCAGCTGGTACATACTGAAATACCAGAAAGGAGCAGCAGAAGAAGAAGAGGAGGAGGGAAGAAGATGGCGAGGATGAGTAGAAGGAGGTGGAGAAGAGGAGGAGGAGAATAGTGAGAAATCAGACCCTGGCAGTTGAGCAAATAGACTTGGTTTGCAAAACTCCATGCCAGTAACTGACCAGCATATTGAGTAAATATCTACTATCAATAACAACTAGTACACCACATAACCATTACAACCCATGAGCAAAAATATACTTGTTGATTTCTTGAAGTTGATTGAGTCACACAATGTTTCAGATATATTTCTCCCAAAAAAAACACAAAATGGCTCTTTAGTTTTACAAGAGACATAGCTATTAAAGTCATTTCCCCAAAAAATTGATGGCTCTTTAGTTCAATGGAGACCTACCTTTTGGGATATCAATATGTGATCAGCAAGATAATTCATACATGTCACAGTCCAACTTGTTGCATGATATAATACCTACAAACTTCTAACAAATATGAATCTGCAATGAGTTATTGCAGCATTCTTTTATTCTTACATTCCATAACAGAATGTGTGCAATAATAATATACCCACACTTGAAAGATAATCACATACCCAACAACTGAAGTTAAAATATTATGAAGTTGCATACTGTATAGTTTTGCCGATTTGTTTGAACTCCACTCCAGGTGCACATCTTAATATCGCCTTCTGGAGACACTCTCTAGTTACCTTAAAGGATAACCATTAAGATCCATTAGGTGCACTCATCATACCTGCTGCTAAAGAAATTCTTATGCAAATAAAATATAAGAAGTCGAACTGGTATTTTAAAATTACATTTACAGTAAAAAATTCAAAATCACAAAAAATTGACGCATCTACCAAAAAAAGTGGCAATATAACAATGGTATTACAGTAATATAGTGTAAACACTGAAGAACTAGAACAATGACATAATAGGGATTACCAAAATAAAAAAATGAGCTGAAATTCAAGCTGAAGGATAAGTGTAAATTTACTGACTATAAGCCTAACAGAAAATAAAATTTGTATTTATAGAACATTACCTGAACCAGTTTCTTTGCATCCTCGTCAACATCACCACAAAAGAATGTGGCAGAAGTATCACCATGATAGCCCTAGACATCATAATGAATTTCTGTAAGATCATCTGGAAATTTATAAGTGAGAAGAAGCAACAAACTTATAGGTACAGGTACAAGTAAAGAAATGCCATGTGTTTTCCGACGTCAAAGTGCAGAACAGTATAAGTGTTATAAAACTCGGATTACTACATAGAATAATAAATAGCACCTAAAAGTCCAACATACTTCTTTACTCTTTACCTATGGCAAGTATAGTCTCCATAAGGAGAAGTAATAACTGGTGAATATTTGAAGTGTCAATAACTCATGAAACAGACATACTGACTATTCAACATCTATACAAGGAAATAAGGTTCTATTCAATAATTAGCCTCGCAAAATTAAAAAACAACAAAGACAATCATAAATATCCTTTAATTTTACAAGGATTAGACACCAGAACCACTTCAAATATGACTTCTAAAGACTAAATTATTTCTTAGATTGGCCCATAGATGTTTTGTTAACATATGAAGAATATAATAGTACAAATGACTCGTACGTTTGACCAATTTCAAGAATATTGCAACTGTAAACAGCATGAATCTAAACTATTGCTTAACAATTAGGCCAGCTGACTGCTTGACCCAACAATTTAGACACATTGCTTCCAAAACCAAATTAAAAACAGAAATATGGTGACATTTACACTGACATTGTGATTCCAATCAAGTGAAATTATATGTGCATATGCTCTCCTACATTGTGATTTCAATCAAGTGAAAAAAAAAGAAGTTGAAATTTGGTGACATTTACACTGACAAAGTTGTGTATCAGATAAAAGCCACAAGTAATATCATAAAGGTCAAACATCGGATACTAGAGTTCCCCGTATCTCTTACAAGCTGACATCATAATTAATTGTTCCATGATAGATATAGAGCTTCAAGGTTCATTAACTTACATTAAGATATACAGTAACATCGATATTGATGATATCACCGTCCTGCCAACCAATAAAACAACAGTTAAAATAGCTAAAAAAAGGGAAGAAATAATGTGTTAGGGCAGCACCTCAAGTGCACGGGAATCTGGTATCCCATGGCAAATACATTCATTTATTGATGTACAAACACTCTTTGGGAAGCCACCATAGCCAAGAGGTGAAGGATATGCTCCATTATCAACAATCATTTGGTGAACTGCTTTGTCAATTTCATCAGTTGTAATACCTGGCTGCCAATAGAAATTTAATCAAGTTTCTATAGAAAATAACATTAATATCTATCTAAGCAAATAAATTTCATCCATTATTAAGGTATATGAAGATAAAAGATACAAAGATCATCTATTCACAAAGCATGTGACACAATAGAATAAACTCATGCTTAAGCATCAAAATAAACAATAAATCGCCTCCTCACGTAAATTTTCAACAAAGTATAATATAAAAACTGTTGATGTCAGATACATCCTGAAAGCACTTTTTAAAAGGCACAATATTGCACAGTCCATACATTCTTTTTCAGCTGATAGTCCAGAAACACAGTTCCAGGAGGCTAGTTGGGGTAAAACTTGATTAACCATTTGGATCTTGCAGAACAACTTCAAGGGTCGATATATTTCTCCCCTATGTAAAAACGTGTACAACCATAAGGTAGACTTGGCAAAATTTGTATGAGGATGTCAGTAAGCTCTCAAGCTTCTGATCATAATTGTATCTGATACTGTAAAATTTGAATATCATAACAACTAAAATTCACGATTTTAAGTGAATCTTTATGTTGTGTGCATGCAGCCAACTGCTGACAACTTCAACATGGGTACTTACTACATGCCATGATTACCGTAGTACTTGCATGATTTAGTTTAATCATTACAAATAAGAAAAAGAAACATTGATAACTTCATCTACCTTTATATGCATGAAAAACATATTGAGATATTGCTTTAAGATATTTTTATAGACATAAACATCACAATAGCAGCTATTACACTAATTTTAAAAACAACTGCATGCACTTTATATAGACATAATCATTTATTTTATAATCATCAATGTAGCTGACATCAAAAAGTTGGGACATCACCTTTTGCTGTTGTTGATGATGATGATGATGATGCTGTTGATACTTGATTGTTTATAGTTTGGTTGCAGAAGTAGTTTAGATCTAGAATTAAAATATGATTCAGGAATTGCATTGCTGATGATTCAAGTCATCAAACATAGATTAAGCTATACTAAAACTTCCGGTCATTAATGAACAAGGTAAGCATATGCTTTATCAATTAGCTTAAACAGATTGCCAAAACCAGAATCGGGGTGCAAAAAGGATTTTCATAAATGCCAATCAAATAATCAATTACCTGAACAAGAGTTCCAGCATATTCCAATACTTGCGCAGCAAGCCTTCCAGATGCCCACATGCTTTCTTTTCCCATTTCATCATGAATTTCAGGTCCACTAGCAATTCCCGGTGTGTGATGAGAATTTACATATGGAGGCTTCAATATGTGATCTGGCACATGTAGACGAGGGGAAACTTTTCCAGGTTGCAGAAGTTTGCGTTTATTGTTTATCAGGTCATCTTTACTTCTGTTAAAATAGCAAAGAAATTAGAAAAGTTTTCAATTGTTACAAATCATGAAAAATATGCTACAAATGTTTCAGACTAGCTAAATTCAGTAGATGCACGTCTTCCAACATCAACTTGTCTCACATCAAATAGACTGATCATTTCAAGTACTTTTAAGCACTCGGCAAATGTGAAACTTAACCCTCCCTATATACCAATTGCAAATGTGAAACTTAATGCTGCCTGTGAATTAAATAGGCAATCCAGAGCTCAACAGGAAACTTTTTGAATTACCAATGAGTTGCAAAACTATAACGAATGGACCAAATAAAGAAACAGGTTCCTAGACCTATGCTATAGACCTATGCTTTAAATTCTCTGCTTAGTAAATGCATACATAAGAAGTCACTACAACGGAAATTTGCAGAGTTTATCCACCAAATCTGAGAGCTAGAAGGCAGACTAATTCCTACAAAGTTAATATAACACCTTAAACTTTTAAACTTCAATGATATAACCGATATAGAACTATGACGAATCTAAATAATGAGCAACCAAGAAGAAAAATGCAATTGCCTTCTCTAACCATGAGAACTGAGAAGATCTCACTCATATTCAGGACATGTTATCTGTAGATCCATTACTTAGTAACAAGTGTATTGGATAGTTTCAGAAACTTGTATGAAACATTTATACTCTGTTTCAAAGAAACAAAGTTTTTGCCTATTTGTTGAACACGGAACTTGGACACAGAACTAAAACCTAACTGACAGTCATTAATCTTTTTGGTCATGGCTCCCTATATATCAATTTTCTATATCTAAATTGCTCATAAATATACCTAGCAAGGGGAAAAAGAACTTCTCATAGCATAACAAAAGACCAATAAGATACCTTCTATTGAATAGAATATCAGCTAGGTTGCATAGTGTTCTTGAGAACTGGATTGATGCATTCTTGAATCCTGCAAACAGAAGTACAAATGTGTCATAAAGCTACAACAAAATGTATCATCATAAATACTAGAAATTAAAATACATGAATACTGGAAGTCTAAAGGAAAATGAAACAGACAAGCTCGCTGACACCCTAGGCTGAGTTCCTTTGGCCATACCTAAATTATCATTTAAACCATTTAACCATGCCTGTGCAGATGTGCATAAAATAACAAGCTGTAATGTCCCCCAATATTTGCATTGGTTGCATGGATCTTTTCATGCCACTGAGCTCTTTTCAAGGCAATATAATTAGTTGAATTAAAAGTTACCAAATCTTCCCCCCCTTGTTGCTTCTAATAAAGGCTATTAGTTCTTCCATTACCGTTCTATTCACCATTAATCCTCATTTATATACTTCATCGGATTGGTGTATCTATAAGTCCTCTTTGTGCATGTCCATACCATACTAAACATTTTACCCCATGTTATCCCAGTTGAAATCATGCCTGAACTAAACTTCTTAATTTAGGTTTTAAGTTGCTAAGGAAAAATCATATAAGTTTTGCTTGGCATGCTTTTGTGGTTTCATGGTGACATTCTTATTAATCATCTTGTTTAAAAAAGAGTTCATAAATGAAAGTTGAGACAACATCTCTAACCATGAATACTATGGATGCTATATAAACCATTATACCCAGCATGCAGCTTCGAGAGGTCAATGCACATTCCATGTTGTATTTTTATTTACTTGTACAGCTCTTAATCACCAAACAAAACAAGCATAAACCATAAAAGGCATGGGCAAGCTTATACTTGCTTATGATGTGTTCAATCATATATTTACACATCAATAGAACATGCACATTGATGCATATATAATTCCAATTTTGCCATATAAAAGCAACGGCCATCATGCACATTAAAGATAATAACTATAATTTAATATGAGAAACTCTCATACAGAGCAAAATTAGTCTTAAACATTGATTACTTTGAAGGGGCCAGACACATTTAGAATACTACCAGACATCAGCTCATAACTATGTTCAACCCACCGAGATTCTTTCCCATCTATTCAACTTATGAGTAAATATACCATTTATTAAAAGAATAACTCTTTGCCATATGAAAAAAAGGAGTAAAGGAAGATGGCAGCTGACCGCACTCAAAATTTCATCAACATCATAGAAATGAACAGAAAAAACGTATTCGCAGCTTGAGAATTCTTTATGCAACGGGCCTCTAGTGCTTAATTAATCAATCGTCTATAATCTTGTTATAAATCCCCGCCAACGTGTGTGTGTGTGTCTATATATATATATATATATATATATATATATATATATATATATATATATATCACATTTTTCTCGATAGTGGGTGAGTACTAAACTTTCCTACTCGATCCGTACAACAGGCATCGAACACTTAGAGAAATACATGCAAGATCGTTGCCCGCTTGCTGGAGAAATCAAGATAAACCACAAGAACAAATAATAACCGCATACTTGGATAAAGACATCGCTTCTAAAACCGCTAAAAGACTGGTCAGGTGGAATAGGGCGGTGGAGACCTGGGTTGCGGCCGAGGAAAGGCGCGGACGAGTGGACGAGGCGGTCGCCGAAGATGGAGGAAAGAAGGCGAGGTTGGAGAGAAGATGTGCACGCCGCCATTGCTGATGACTGGAGGAAGCTGGGGTTGGGTTATTTCTTCTTCGTTTCTCCTTGCAACAGCAAAAGAGGCGGCGGGGTCGAACAGAAGACGCCGTCCCGCAACGCTTTATCCGCAGAGCAATCGCCACATGAACTCTTTTTGGCGATTTTACCTGCTAATTATGGACCTCATTTTTATTATTTATTTATTTATCAATAAAACGTCTCTATTTAATTAAATATCTATTTTGCTCTTGAAAATGAGTGGATCAAAGTGGATCTCTTTTCATTTGATCTCATTTTTACCGCTTATATTGTTAATTGCTAAAAAAATTCATTTAAATTACCGTAATATTATTAAAAATATCAATTTACATTTACAAAAATGAAAATATATAATATAATAATAAAGTTTGTAGATATATTTAGTTATACAATATGAAAAGCATTAAGTAATATAAGAAAATGAAATCCAACGAAAACGTGATATATTTGAGAACTAAACAGAATTTAGCATTTTTTTATGAATTTGACAACAATTTAGTACTTTGGTTGCCGAAAAGGTGTCAGAAAACAAAACTTAGGGTCCATATTAAAACAAAAAAAATCAGCAGATGTTGATTGAAACCTCAATTTAACTTGTACTATTTTATTATATAAGCTTTTAGGGGGTAGTAATCATAATTGTAACACTGTTATTTTACTTTCAAAATATATTATAATATTTAAAAAATAACTTAATCCACACATATATGTCAACTCTCATAAATTTTGGCCTAAACAAATTCATCAGAAGTTTGTCGTCCATATTTTTCGAGGACCAACTAGAATTTATATGAATCTTTTATGAAGTACTTCATTTTGGTACCATAAGGAAATATAAAAAAATGATATACTTTAAAAATGAAAAGTACAACTGATGCAATGGGGAGATAATTTTAAAACTTTAGCCTAAGTTATTCTTAAATGAGTTGTGAGTGATTAAACTTATTTTTTGAGAGAACTTAACAGTATCCATCTGAAGTTGAAGTCTTGGTTGTATGAGACTAATCTGAAGATTTGGAGCTCAATTTAAGATAAAGTTGTCAGACATGTTCTGCTCTTGTTGAGAGAACACGGTTTTCATATTTTGTTACATGAATTGTCACTATTATTATTATTATTATTTTGTTGGATAAAAACTATTTGAAATACTACTAATCAAAACAAGGCACAAGTTCATGAACAAAGAATCAATGAGTGGTAACCACAATTCAGATGAAACCTGATTTATATAAATGCAGAATATCATATCATGGGAGTTAGATTGCACACATCAACAAGAAAAAGATCCAAGTAGCTGCAGAAGTAATCAGAAGTGCTTTGGTATGCCTCAACTCGCTAAATAACACCATAGAGGATCAGCCCAGTCTTGATTCCCTCCTGAGCACCTGAAAGAATACCAAGAGATATTTGATTGACATCCTTTTTTAGCTGAAACTTCAACACAGCAGTTTTTACAGCAATTTTGGTGCCATTTTCAAGTAAAACATTTTCTCTACAGTCCAAATGGACCTTGCCAAATCTGCTGATTTGGCCATTGGTTTTCTTGACTTTGTACTGGCAAAATTATGATATGAAGTAATGGTTTATTGAAACTGTGTTGTTTGTTGAGTATTTTGACGACTGTTGCACTTTATTTCAGATAAAGAGCATTAGATTTTCTTATTTTCCCATTTCTGTGATCACAATGTCAACCAGAGCAACACATGGTGTTAGATTTATTTATTTTCTCACTTATATAATTATGCATTGAAAAGGCATAAGTTTTCACGGGCATTAAGGATGCAAAATCTGTGGATATGGAAACTTACGATATCATGTTCTGAAGAAAAGAAGCTCCTAGCAGAATAATGTATTACTGACCTCTTCTGCGAACTTTATTAAAATTGTAGTGCGTGGTCGTTGTTGACCATCCACTGGAACAAAGTGTGCCGTCACAACAGCAGGAAAACCAGCACCATCTAGGACACCCTTCATAAGAACCAAGAACTCATAAGAGACAATTAATCACAACATAAATTCACCAGCTAACTGCAACAAAAGAAAAGTCAATGGGGAATTATGCTGACCTTCACGATTCCAGCAACAAATGCCCCACAATTGAATGCTCCCATGTCCTTTGGTACCGATATAAATCTTATATATCAGTAGAAACTGTTTAGTTTTGAGCACAAATGGTAAATGCTAACAAAAACATAAGTAAATTACCGGTTAACCAAAAGCTCTTTTTCACTTATCATGTACTCATCTTCGTGTTCAGTTCCTTTCTCAAGTGAGTCCGCCACCTAGTTGCATATCGTAGCAAGAGACTTAATAATGAATGTAGAAATAGAATTGAGCAGTTTCTTTTCCAAAAGTCCAAAGACTCCAGACAAATAATTTTATTTTGCTATAATGTTCTGAAATCTTCTCAATCAGTTTGGATAATTTAGTTTTGGTATGATGAAATGGGCACCATCATATAATCTTATATCCATTTAGCAATTTCAAAAAATTGATTTAGAGCTCATCATTAAACAAACCAAAAGGTTACAAAGATATAGATACCTTTCCAAATAGAACCTTCCAAACAGTACTATGCACAAAAGATAAAATTCCAAGCAGACGTGTCTCCCTTCTGTTACCCTGTATCACAAGTTTGATAGATAGTCAGTAAGGTTGCTTATAACAATAGTTATACATCAATGTATTACTATATGGGTTTCCCTGTCCCGAGACGAAACTTGCGAACCCGAATGGAATAGTCATTCTAAGATACATATTAACAATAATGGTTTGCACTTGGAAGTAAATAAAGAGAAATCTTATAGTTTGATGACGATGAAGAAGAAACTCCAAGCTGTGGTTAAAGTTTTTCACTATCCTGATCATTGCAAAGCATCAACTCTATGATCATTTCAGTCATAAGCCTCATGGAAAACCATTTGAATGAGTCAACCAATTTGCAAGAAAGAAATAAGAAGGATAAGTGAAACATGAAGAATCATTTGATAACAAGCTTTTGTCAGGGCAAATGATTCTTTTTTGAATTGTTGATAATCATGACAGTCAGCAAGGTTCTCACTTTTCCGAATGAAAATTTGTTTATGTCCCCCAAACAGTTTAAAAATAGTATAAGAAATTATAAGCTATTATATTGAATTGTTGATAATCATGACAGTCAGCAAGGTTCTCACTTTTCAGAATGAAAATTTGTTTATGTCCCCTAAACAGTTTGCAAATAGTATAAGAAATTATAAGATACTATATGAGAGATCAAATGTCAAAACCACACAATTATTCTGAAACAGAGAACTATTATCATCTGGGCATGATGGCAACAACTCATACCTTCTCTCTATGACAAAGAAGCTCAAGAACTCTTGCTCCAACAGCATAGCCAGCATCTTCAAGCCTGCACCACATTTAGTAGAGTTGTTTTCAATAGAAACACACATCATAATTTATCCTGACTGAAAAAAAAAAAAGAAAACAATCTCCATACTACTTCTAGGTTTAAGACTGCGTAAATGCCACCCTCCAACCCCACATTGACCACCTTTTCGAAAAGGACAAAAAACAAATTCCACAAAAAAAAATAAAGTGTAGTAAACAAGAATAGCTTGGGAGTAGAGAACACTGATTGAGAAATGCCTTTGACAGACAAGTAAACCATCCAAAAAAAAGGATTAAGAATTTAAGATTTGTTTTTGCGTCATCATAAAAAAGAGGTGTGAATATGACATTTAGTTTAAAAGGTTAACAGGTAATAGAGTCAAGTTATTTTTTATATTTGTTTGATGTAAGGAGGAAATAATGCCAATATTACAGTAAAAATCTAAAAAAGAAAATAACACTGCCAATATTTCCCAGTGCTTTTGTCAAATCTTTAGAAACAATTAGGTTAATTTATCCAGAATGTGGATGGACAAAGGAAATTGAAGTGCCAGCTTCTAGAGTGCACATCTGAAAATGGTTAGAAGTTACAGGAAATGGGTACAGGATTAAGAATTTAACCAGGTAAATTGTCAAGAAAATGCAATGAAGATAAAAACATCCACAAAAAATTAACTACTGGGACAAAGATGTGAGTAGGAAAAAAAAAAAAGTTACATCAGCATACTGTCAACAAATTAAATTCTACCATATTGTTGATCCACTAGATCCTAAGGGTTAAAACGATGCCTATTAGAACATGATTTTGGAAAAAAAATTATAAAATAATACTTCTTCTTTTTTCTGTTACAAAGGCCTTTGAGCTGAAATTGGATTACAATTGAGACATGGATAATTGAAATGATAGAAAATTTACCCAAACCTACAAGCCATGAACCCAATAGTGCCATTTCTCGATGCTTCCATAGTTTATTTAAGTACTTGGCTATATCTATGGATATCCTTGCATAACCTACAGCTAAATAACAGTAGTATTCCTAGCATATAATTGTGATCAAGTGCAAATGAATCTTACTAGTAAACCACTGACACACCATGCCAATGCTTAAATGAGCAAATGCTTGCACACATGTTTCATGTCAAGAGAAGCCTCTTTTATAGTGCAACATGAGCACGGCCTACATTTGCAAGGAACGAACAGCATACGGCAGCTGTCATAATTTAGTCAACCAAATCACATATGAGTATTAGAACTATTACACCACAAACTTATATATAAGCAATCGCTGTCAGCAGCAACATCACCTAGCATTACCTTCTCTCCAACTCTGCAATATTATCAACTTGAGTCTGGTTGTATTGCACCAGTTCCGAGAACAAAAATGCGAATGCACTCAAGCTGACCTGCAAGAAACAGATTTCATTCAAGAATCACAATAATTTACACAATATATAATCATGTCCATACCATCAACTACGGTAACTGCCCAAAATTTGAACATTAAGTGACAAGACATGGCGAAAAAATTAAATTGCTTCAGAAGATCTCGACATTTCCCACAAACAATTATGCCGGGCTCCTAGATTAGGTAATCCAGCTCTTTCAATTAGTAAAGAACCGATCTTGCAGTACCAATTAGCAAAAAAGGATAGAAACAACGAATATCAAATAAGTGCAATATAACCTAATATTACATGAGATCGCGCGAAGATGCACGATTTCTTGACTACTGGGTGGAGATCGGGAATTGCGAGCGACCATTTCAAGAACAGATCGACAAAAACCTGAGATTTCTCACTACATAAAAACGGTAAAATAGAAAAAAAGACAGGGGGGGTGGGGAACAGAAACTGACCTCTTGCCGGCCTCTACTGAGGGGTTTGTCGAGAACGTTGGTGTACTGCTTGATCTTTCCCACGCCGATCATGGCTTCTTCCCTCCCCTCACCTCTATTCCCCCTTTCGCAGTCCCTCGATTTGCGTTCGGAGTCCACAGAACTGCGCGTCCGCTCGCTGTGTATAGATCTCAACCCGACAGAAACCCGACCCGACCCGTCTCGATCTTTCACTTCTTCAGGGTCGTGGTAGTGTAGATCCGAATCCGAGATAAACCTAAACTCCGATCCGATCAGATAATATCGCATCTAAGATCCGATCAAAAGAAATTACGGACTGGTTTGTATATATATATATATATATATTGTAAACGATAAGCGGTGATGATGGGTTTATACAAAGGGTTATTTCCCTAAAAAAATCTCCCTTTTCATTTTTCCCAAGAGATGCCAACTGTTTTTATTTTCTCAAATGGGGTCTTCTAATTCAAATAATATCTAAAATATTCTTCATCAATCCCAGTGATATTTTTTTCATCAATTTTTTAATCTGTTTTTAATAGTTATAGTATTTTCTTTTGACTCGTTTATAGTATTTTTTTTTAATAGTGTTATAATGTAATATATTAATTTTTTAATTTCTATTTGGATGATGTTATTCCTAAATTATTATAAATATTTATTTAAATCCTAGTATAATGTTTTTATTATGTTTTGATTCTATTTTACTCACAAAGTTTTTCAATAGCATTATAATATTTTTATTAAAATATTAAAAAAATTATTAAAAAATATTATAAGTGATGTCTCTATAATAATTATTACTTATAGACCATTATGATACTAAATTCTTGATCTTGAAATTGGTTTGATTAAGATTATGAGTTTATGATATTTTTCAAGTGTGTTTTACAGTATGTTATTATTGTGATCGATAAAAATAGCATTATGATCGATGAAAGGTGTTTTGGATATCGAGCGATTTGAGAAAAACTGAAAACAGTACACCTTTGAAATTTAAAAAAAAAAATTGTTTTTTTAATGCAAATCACTCATTTATAGATTCCTCGATATCTTCTTCATTAGTTTCCCTTCCCAAAGATGGATTAGAAAAATAATGAACAGCTTTTGGCAAACTGCATCATCATACTGAAAGAAAGTGGCCATCAACAGGAGTTGCTATCAAGCATTCACTCTTGATGACTGCGATGTGTATTTAAGCAGCAGAAAAAGTGGTTGTAATTACTATTATTGAGACTACAAATGGAATAAGTACATGCGCTATGACTCGCTTAGCTTCTCTAGTAAGGGTTGCTTGATACTTGCATGTCAACAAGCAAATAAATATTGTTGATAAACAAAAATTGTTTGATCTATCCTAAATATATTTGCATGTATCAACAAAATCTATTAAGCACATATGTATTGTACACATGATATAGAAGACTAGTCTTATGCATCCATTTTCACCAACCACAAATGTCAACCACATTATTGTCATTGCTCAAACACCATATAGTCATACTACAATAAAGTAGCTCATGAACAGTAGCGCCAAATATTTATTATGGCTAATAGTTTACTTTCATCTCACATGCCAAAGTAACATCTGAAGAATAAAAATAACTCTGTTCACAGAGTCCAAGTTCCCTAGAGAGGAGAACTGGGCATGTGACTGCTGACCATAGCTTCGGAAATGAACTTAGGTTCTTATCATGCTCTGCTGTAGCCAAGCTTTCGGGAAACAGAAGTCAAAGGAGATTCCACGAAGGGAGAACAAGATATTGATCATTTTGCATCAAGTTGAGAACAGGTAAACGAAACAGAGAGAAAGTGGTCTTTTACTTGGGACAAGGCTACAAGTCACTTTACGTAAGCCTTGTGTACATGCAGCTAAAACATCCTCTGCTACAACAGTCGCCTATTTCTGAGCATGGCTTTTCCCGTGCAACTTCTGTCCATGTGCAAGTCCTTGTTTCACCAACCCAACTTTATTCCCGGGAGCACTTGTGTCCTTTCTCCTATATTCAAGTCCAAGGTGTGTCCTAGCCATTATCCATCTCACTCAGGACCCCCACATCAATAAATCATGAAGATTGGAAGCATGGATCTAGGGTTCCTTGTGTTAAACAACACCCCCACTCCCTCCTTGATAGGAAGGCCAAGGTAAGTCCGCAAAAATTCAAAGCCTACCTGAGCTTAAAAACAGAGCATATATAATATTGTCATAGTCCAACGCATCTGATTGAGAAGATAAGCGACAAAACATACACATGGACCAGGTCCCCCTGAGAACTTCTTCCCAGCTGCACCTGTTCTCGCAGATAAGGCCATTGAATCCTTGTGGTTTAGTGTGTGCAAGACGAAGTCTAGTGTTTCTAGATCCCATGCCGTAACTATTTGGTTAGCAACTTTTGTCCGTGTCTCCTCCATTTGATGTCTGATATCGTAGTACTTTACCAACTAGAAGACAGAAGAGATGTTATTATAGGCTGTAGCCATCTCACGGGAAGCAGGCTTTTACCATGGCGAGAGCCAACACCTACTACAGTTGTGCAGTACCATGGAACTATTCCCTTATTGACAGACACCATGCATGCAATAGTCCTAGTTTGGCCCTCTGCGTACTCTCTCTACTGTCGCAACGGCGCTAAAATAACAAAAAGATAAATTGATTGAATAACATTCTCTCCGATCGAACGGTCCTCCGTTTCTTTCCCATATCGAACGATCACGAGCAGCGATGCCTTTTGCCAACTACTTGAATGTTACCCCCCGTCACCTACCCTGCGGTCGTTATTGAAGCCGGCGACGGCCCCGCGTGGGCTCCATCATTACCGACAGTCACCGACGCAAGGCTGGTTCCGTGTCCGATAAACGAACGGGTAGTTGGATGGTCTCCCATGCCCCCCTCCCCCACCTCCCTACAAGCGCCACCATCCGATCCCTGGACCACCTTCTCGTGGATCGTGGTCCCCAGCGGACGGCGGATGTGCGTGCACCCAACAACCACGAGTCGCATCACGCCTCGATTAAGAAAGCCGAGATCGCCTATGATTACACCTCCAACCAGCCGTACCTACTGATCTCCGTTTCTTACAAAAATAGACGTTCCACGTGGACCGTACGATCCTTTAAGTGGACGGCTGATGATAATCTTAAGCAGAGATCACGACGGAGATGTAGCGGACGATTGTAGGCTCCATCACCGGTTTGAATTGAAGTGAACTTCGTAATGAATGCATTAAATTAAACTTCATAGCAAATAAAAGGCACTTACCCTCTGACCGTTCGATTGGAATCAGACGAGCTAAATTACTCCATCCTCGTCAAAGCAAATGTCCGCCGTACCTGGAAGGGGAATCTTGAACGGTTAATGGCATTACTGTGGTTTAATCAGAATATAAAAACTTTATAGTAATTCGAAAAAAAAGTAATTATTACGATCCCCGCTTGCCACCAAACGACGGTTACGGACAAAACTAACCCGGGGGCCGACGGGCAGTATCCCGTTTAAGCCCATCCCTGATGCATGGGGTTTCACCGGAATCTGGAATTTGCAACCGGTTTGGCCGGTGGACCAAAGAGAAGCTCTGGTCCGCGAACACGTCGCGTTCCACTTGTCTTGAAATCCCAACGGCCAGATCCGTCCAACGGCACCGTTCCATGCCTCGCGTTATGTTTACAGGATACACGCAAAAAAGATAACGGCAGCGCTTTAACCGTTATCTTGAATCAGACCACATTAGTTTTTTCTTCGCCCTTGGTTCACACTTTTCAGTGAGAAAAGAGAGAGAGAGGCGAAGGATGGGGAAGTACACGAGGAAGTGCAGCAGAGGGGTCGGAGAACTCGCGGTGATGGAGGTGACCCAGGTGGTTGGGGTGAGGACGAGAGGGCAGTCCCACTCCCTGGCCGACGCGGCCGCTGCCGCCGTCAAGAGTCCAAGGCGGAGGAGAACGGCCGCGCCGCCGTCCACGGAGGTAGTGCAGACGTCGTCCTACCTCCAGCTCCGCAGCCGCCCCCTCTTCATGACGATCCGGAGGCCGCGGTTGCAGGCAGAGTATTCCCCCGCCGCCTCCGACCCCGGCCCTGCTGCGGAGGGGATCTCCCAGTGCTCGAGCAACGGTTCTAGCGAGGTGGTGGGCGACGGGACGGTGAGTCGTCTTAACCCGAAAACCCTGGCGGGATTCGAACTCCTCCTCCTCGAGTTTACGTAAATTCTCATTTCTTCTTGCTTTTTTCGGTCCAGAAAGTCGAGGTTCTGGGGAGTTCGACGTGCAACTTCAAATCTAGAAGGGCGAGGTTGCTGTGCTTGCAATTCTTTAATTTTTCGCCCTTTTCTTCTTCCATTCTGCTTTGGTTTACACGTCTTTATCTCGACTCCGGTAGAGAGACGACCCCCTCGAGCGTGGCACGTCGCGAAGCGGGCGATCTGGAATCGACGGCTGCGAGGGAGAGAATGAGGTCGGGTTCGAGTCCGACGGTTGGGGCGACAACGACGGAAGCCGAAATCGAGGAGTTTTTCGCGGCGGCGGAGACGGATCAGGCGCAGCGCTTCGCCGAGAAGTATTCTTCCCCCTGGCTCTCTCTATTCCTCGTCGTCTTAAAGCCGAAAGCCTCATTTCTTTTCCGTTCCGTTTTGCCGCAGGTACAATTACGACGTTATCGGCGACGTTCCGTTGGACGGCCGCTTCGACTGGGTTCGGATCAACCTTTGAAGCGAACGGCCAAAGAAAATGCAAAAAAAAAAAATGAAACTTCTTTGTCATTTCGTCTCTCTTTCATGTGGGTTTTCTTTGGGGGTCTGTAGTTTCTTCTAGAAGCAATGTACAGAATTGTAAGTTAAACCACCGCCATTTCATCGCTGTCCCTTTCTCCACCTTCGTTCGTAAGGATAGGAGGTAGGAGAAGTAGAATATGCTTCCATCTCCTGCTGCAGTCCTAAGAAACACTCGTCTCCCTTCTCCCGCTCGTTTCCACGGTCCGCTCTCGATCTCACGGCCCACCCTGCCTGATAAAATTTCCCTATACTGGTGGGCGGAGGCTACGAGGAAGAGGAAGGAGGAAGCAGGGAGGAGCTCTCGGCCGGCGATGCTCCGCCACGTGACGATGAACCCGACGGTTTGGCGGAAAGCTTGAGAAGAGGGCCCGCGCGGCACGTGGTGAGAGCTCTTGCCCGCCCAATCATCTCACATTTGCGTTCTACTTTTCCTCCGCTATTTTCTCTGCGATCGATCGAAACTCGATTTTAAATTACTTGTTTTGCTGTTCTGGGGGCTGCATCGGATCGTGTGAACTTGTAATCATGAGATGGAAGAACGCACTCGGTGGGAAAGTGAGAGAGAGATAGAGAGAGAGAGGAAAGGAGGAATATTCCACCTTCGGAAATCGTGCGAGTCGCTTCCACCGAAGAGATGTGGAAGAGATTAAATGAAAAAAGAAGTAATGGATGAGATTAAAAAAAAGAGAGGATGGAAGTCTGAACGCCACGCCTTCTGGTGGAAGGAATTTGGGGGTTGGAGTTCCGGGATGGGGAGACTTGTTGTGGATCCCTAGACGAGTAACATTCCATGAGGGGGCCCTAAGATAGTAGCCGCGCTTCTGAGGTCTCTTTATGATCTGCGACCGCAGATGACTTTGACATATGCCTCTAAAGCGGACCTTTTGAAGTCCCTTTTCGATTGCAGGCCATATGAGGATGATGAGAAAGGAAGTTAAATAAATCAAATATTTGTAACAGAGGAATCCGAACATGCGAAAGGAAGTGAAATATTGAAACGCGAGGAAGCGAATATGAGTGTTTTTATGGAAAGAAGTAACTTGAAATGAGACTCTGAGAGATGGATGGGTGATCGGAAGACGTATTAATGTTGAGCACCATCTCGATTCGATGGATTGATTATTTTTGCTGAAATTGGTAGATGTATCCTTGTAATTAAGAGCCATGCTTTGCACTGCCCATTGTGGCATTATTATATTTTCCCTGAATATTGAAAAGGTAAGTTGACCATGTTACAAGGAGTGAGTGATATCGGGAAGACAGTTTGACCAAATTAAAGGGTTTGACAATCTGGTGTATTTTATATAATACAAATGCCACAGACTCCTAACGAGAAGTATTCCTTGGAAGATGTGTTTGCGGATTTCGAACTCCATGCAAACTACGTTCCTGCAATTGTTTGTTTATTGTACCAAAAAGGAATCGTCATTCGCAGATATGCAGTATATTAGAGAAGGCCAACAACTATTAGATGATACTGTAGGAACATTTGACTAATGAAATGTAGGCAAGAGTTGGAAATTAGTAGCCAAAGAATGTCTAAAAGCAGAAAACAGAAATAGTTACCAAATAAGCTATATCTTCTAAATTCATTGGTTTCTTCTGTCTTTAAGGGAAGTTTTGTGCTCCTAAATAGAATCTTCCAAGTACATTACAAACAATATGTAAACTACGGTTCTAATATATAAACAACGGAAAAACACTATCGTGTGGAACCATATTACCATGTGGTTCTAATGTTGACCCTAAGGACATTGACCCTCAGTCATTCTCCAATGATTCTATGGTTTTAATGTTTTGCATAAGACTAACTCGAAAGGCTTACCTATTTGATTAGATATAAGATATTTCCTCAAAACGTAAGGGTTAGAGTTGTCTTAATTGATTGGGGTCCTTCGTATATTAGTTGGCTTTCGAGATCAATTAATAACTAGCGGTTAAAAAGCGTTTTGTATTTATCGGTTGACTTTTAACCATGTCTCGTCCCGAGTTGACCCGACCGAGAGCCGTGAGTTTGGATTCACTGAATCACCGAGTCGAGAATACATCCTCAACCCGTATTTGATGGTGTGTGCAGAACACAATAGCCGATCCGAATTCAACGACCGGATCGGCATACCAGTGTACTATTCCTTCATCAATTGTAAATCCGAATCCGATCCGGTTTCTGGTATTACCCCAGTCTTCTCTGTGGGTGCCGCGGGCGAGCCACATCCCCTTTCATCTAATGACTCCGATTAAGAGACTCGTGGGTGCGCTCGTCCACTCTCTTTCCACATCACGTCCGAGGTGTGCTCCACCAATTAAAGTCATCGTCCCACGCACGATGTGCGTCTACGCATTTTGTAGTGGTGTGACGACACACGTCCATCGAGTGGACAGGCGATAAAGGCATTCAACCAAATGAGTAGATGATGCCTTCCTGAGATGTTTTCCAGCAGTCTCTACTAAATTCCCAAGACTGCAACGCCCCTCGTGTCAAATGACGTAATTTACGTCAGATTATGTTACATATATAAGTTCCCTGCCAAATGCCAGCTTAGATGGACAAGTCAACCAACTCTTGCATTCCACGTTTAAGTGGGCCCCAATGACAGGGCGGCATGTATTCGAGTTAAAAATGGACGTGGCGGTATAGATATACAGGATTAATAGTACAGTGACACTATACTTACCAGATTTTGATTGGCGAGAGCAACGGAGTCCCATGGAGCCCACATCCCGATAAAAGTGGGTACTCAATGAAGCGTCGACAGGCGTCCATCGAGCAAGGGAGGAGAAGGGTTTATTTTATTTTATTGTATTATTAATGTTGGCACGAGCGGTCGCACAAAAGGAGGAATAATCGCCGAAGTCGAGAGGCTTGGGGGTTTTCGTGAGATTTCGGGCCGCGGAGGTTCGGGATGATGTGGGCCGAGGGAGGGCGGTTCTACTGGGGAGGACGGAGGGGGAAGGGCGGAGGGAAGCGAAGGGCATCCTGGTGATGTTCGCGTGGCTCTCTAGCCTGGAGAGCCATCTGAAGCCTTACGGCGATCTTTACTGGTCTCTCGGGTGGAGACCCCTCGTTTGCCATGTCGATTTCCTCACGCTGTAAGGCGCTGATCGCTCTGGTTCTTACTTTCTGACGAAGATTCTGCGCGACGTCAACGTATGTGATTAGATTATATGTTCTGGTTGTTTAAATGTGTTTGATCTTAAGTATAGTTTTTCTTGGGGGAATTCATACCAGTGTGCAGCTCGATCACACTCTGTTCTTTATTAAGAAAGACTCTTGTGAACCATTATGTTAGTTGATCGTCAACTGTTTTCTTTGATGTCTTGAGTTGGTAGAATTTTCTGAAAGGAACTCTCAAATATTACTGAGCCAGTCTTGTGACTTGAGTACAATATTGTGTTTCAAAAGGAAGCTTGTTGGCTTTTAGGACCTTTTCTGTAGTTGTGGTAATCAGCTGCTACAAGTTGTATCTGTAACAGGAATGCAACTCCAGGATCTGGTTTTTTGTGATGCTGATCAATCTATTCTTGTCTTCCAAAGACATGGATGAAGAGAAATCTGTTGTAAGCATGTCTGTTTTTTCTGTTTTTCATTTTTCTGCTGCTCATACCAAGAGTAATATGACAAATTGTGAGAAACTTTTAACCAATCCATTAGTATGCTGGAAAACCCTGGTCAAATATGGTATTTACGGTTTCTGTGATACTGGTAGCACTTTTGCTGACTCTTACATTCATGACTTAGTTCCATTTGATTGGTAGCATGAAGATGGCACAAGGAGTTTTTGCAAACTTAATAACTCCATTTGGTTTAAAATTCAATTAGTTTTGTCTTCATTTTTAGTTTTAGAAACTATATTTAAATGCTGTTCAATAATAGTATCTTGATGGAAAACACAGGTGCAACGAGTTAAAAGTTTATCTTGCCACAGAAAATCTATGTTGGTGCAAAATTTGGTCTACCTATAATCACTATGTTCTTACATTATCAAAGAGGTTAGAATGCTTATATGATGACAGCAGTACTTCTTCCTCTTGTTAAGATCTACCATGAAGCATGAGATATCATAGCAGATTAAATGTTCTGCATTATGCCCGTGTAACTGCAGTGTAATCCTTGTTTTCTTTTGTATGGAATTTGAATTATAGGGTGTTTATGTTTGTCCCATGCATTTATCTTCTTTCAGAGTATGTTTTCTGCACACCCTAAACCTTGTATGATGTTAGTATTCAAAACCGTTAGTGATCCAGACCTCGTATAGTACTAATTACTCAAGAAGCATGTATGTCATTTTCACTAAAGCAAAATTGGAAGTCTATTAGACTTGGCTAGACTCTTTGGCCTTGTCTGTTCGTGTCTATATCTTGGTTGTTTTTTGTACTGCTAATTATAATATTTTCTTATCATGATGGCAAATCTTTCAGAGTTTTTGGTGCATAATTTGAAATTTTTGCAGGATTTTCCGTAACAAGGCCACTTCGCTTGCATGTGGTGTACTTGATGAGCTCATGAAGGTTGGTTCTACCGTAGCAAATGCAGTATATCTTTAATTATCTTAATTTATGTATTGGGCTTCCAAGATCACATATGCAATAAGAAGTCATCCATTGATGTGCCATTTGACAGTTTTCCACACTTGAAGTATTAGTTGTCATCACATTTACTTCGATAAACCAGGTCCATATTTTGCATAATTGAGCTGCATCAATTGAATTTGTTCTTTCTTGTGATCCCCAACTGCATCCTTAACACTGTTATCTAGAACCATTTGTTTATGCTTTCGGGGTTGTTGGAGTGACAGGTTATAAAGATCAAGCAGCTACCAGTTGTTCTCATGAGCTTTTCTTTGGGATTAAGTGGTTGCATGTATAAGGTTCTTCAGGTGGGTGTGGTTGTGCTGGACGTCCAACTAAAGGACATCCTTGATTATTACTCCGTTACATCTGTAATCTTTTTCAAATCATTGTTTGAGTTCATTAAGAATATTTCCCTAGATAAAATTGGATATTCGTTTGTTCTTGCTAAAATATGGCTTCTGCTCCCTTTTTGCAGATTCTCAATGGAAAGATGCAAGAAGAACTTGGTCTGGTATACTTGTGTTCTTTAAGTTAAATTTTCATTTACTTATTATGACACTAAACAAATTTCTCCATTTTATTGGCTTATATTTTACACACTAGTTCATGATACCTTTTTTTACTAATGAAGTAATAATAAAGAATCCTGAGATGTATATTGTCAAGGACTAGTCACCTTACAGTCCACCTGTTGAATGTAAATAGACCAATAAATTATCATGTTAGTTCTCGGTCTGTGCGCTTGCTTTATTGTGGATTCAAAGTTCACCAGATATGTTGTGTGGCATCTACTTTTCTTTCCCTTACTATCAGGAACTGTTAATACATATAGCAGAACGAGAAGTTTATAAATCTAACAAAATTTCTTTTACTCTGTCAAGTTTTTTATTTATCATTTTTGACATCCATATTTCTATTTAGTTTTTAAGTAGAAAAATCTTGTTTGAAGACACTTTTAATGGACCTATTTTCTTTTCTTTTAAAGGATGAATATCGGCTGATAAGAGAGTGTATCTGTGGAAAAATATATGACTCCGCTACTGTAGACTTTACTGGTAAAATGGCCACTCGATTTCTCCATCATCACACCGCTCAGAGATTGTTTAGCCCAACAAAAATAACATCATGGATGAGAAAAGTCTTGACATCTGGTCTGGATGTTGTTCTCCCAAGTAGATCTGAAGCACAGCATGCAGAGTATTGGCAGTCTTTGTACTCATCAGTTGCAATTCTACACTTTCTATTTTGAAGTCATTTTTTACAACGTCCAACTAAAATTATTGGTGTTTTATGCTATTTCCATTCACATTTTCTTGTTATTTGTTGCAGAGCATGGGTCCTATTCTTATATTTTCATCAGAAGATGATGACCTTGCCCCTTACCAAGTTATCTTTGAACTTTTCTCTATGTCTGAAAGAGCTCGGTGTCGATGCTAGACATGTCAAATGGAGTAATTCTCCTCATGTATGTGAGTTCTGACCTGATTTGCACTGTTTTGAATTCAATGTGATGAAAAGTAGGTAAGGTTGTTTTACCAATTAAACCACTGTTGTATAGATTATCTCATTTGTACATCTTAAATCCCGTACCTTTAGCATTGTCTGTAACCAAAGGGACCATAACATTATAAGACAAGGTTATACCAAATTATAACCATCTCATGGCATGACATTAGCATCTGGACTCAATTCCGGCAATATAGACTAGTTAATGACTGCTCAACATTGCCTTAGAACAATTTGAGTATATAATTGTGGAAATTTTAATGCTGTTCATTTCATGGATTAAGGTTTTGCACTTCATAATTTTGGCATGTGATAGCAGAGGCACAACATAACATTGTGTGTATGTTGCCAGGGGCCAACTGGCAATGGAACGGCACTTAACATTTAAACCTTGATTCATTTGATATATTTATGCTCTATCTTTCTCATGTCAAGTTATTTGGACTTCTTTGTAATCCTCTGTTTGGTTACTTTAAGGCACTATAGTCATCACCAAACTGATTACCACTCCAATGTCATTGAGTTACTTGGCAAGGCAGCTACAATATTTTCCCAGAGAAGGCTATTCAATGAAGGATCAGAAAACCTCAGAAGTTCCTGTAACAATATATCAGAGTCCATTTGCAGTCTTCATGAAACGGCACTGAGCTCAAACGAGAGCTTAAGAAGGGTCGACGTTAGTGCTAGTGATAATATTTGTTTACCCAGCACAAGCAACAATCTGGAAGTGAAAGTTGGAAGCTCTTTGCTAGACGAGCGGAAGGGTAATTCGTTTACTTTGCCCAGCATCAACCCGCAAGGGGTTTTAAGCCAGATCTTGTTCGATGTATTTGTTCCTAAGAATGTTGAGGGCTGGGACATAAAGCCAGTTTCCTTAAATGTGAAGCAGTCTATTGATTCAGCCCACCATCATGGTCCTTCAAATCATATGAGGTGCATGAGATGCTCCAGATTGTAGAAATTTTCCGCTGACTGCCGAGGGATATCTGTAAATGTAACTGGATGCATGTGAATGCAACCATCAGCACTGTATAGTCTTTGGTAGAGATTCCGAAATCAGAACAAGGATGTGCTACTGCTCTACATTGTGGATTCCATCCAGGATCAAAAGGTACATGGCACATATGTCTTGTAATTCCTTTCTCTGTTTTCCTTTTGTTGTTTAAGTAAACCATATATGAGTGTTATGTTAATACAAATCTGTTAGTGATAAATCTGGGTACATACAAGAAAAAACTTTCTTATGCAGCTGGTTATGTAAAGATTTGTTTTCTAATGGTTGCATAGGTAGTGCAACCATCAAATTTTGTTTTTGTTTTTTTGTTTTTCTTTCCATCTAGTTGAGATAAGTAATGATATGAATAATCAAAATAAATCTTTTTTCCATTAATTACAGGACAAGTATTTTTCTTCTTCGTTTATTCTTCAAGATATTGTTATTTTGGCGAGCTAAAGTCATGCGGCAAAAACTATTAAGAGTGGACTTGATGAATTTGAGTTAGCACTGTATTGTGTGATTAATTCGAGTTAGAGGTTCTATGTTCATCAACCATAAATTGCATAATTTAGCTACATTATCAGTCTGATGGATGATGTTTCTTTCTATAGATATGGATTGGCGTGTATGAATCTTGTACTAGTGATCGAGAAGCTTATCTTTGGGTGCTTCCTTCTCCTCCTTTGTTTTCCACCGGCCTGTTTTTTTTTTGTTTTCTTACATGTTGCTTCCACCACTGGAATGAATCCATGTGCTTGCCGGCCCCGCTTGTGAGTCAGCAGTCACCTGTTGAAGCACACTCTTTTTCCTTCTTCTGTTCGATGAAATGCCTCACCCACACGTTCTGCGACCGGCGATGGTGGAGGGAGCGCGACGTGCGGCTTGACGCCTCCTTCCCTCTTCCCTGGCGCCAGGCTTGGGGCGAGGCAGTGAAGCGGCCGAAGGCGACGTCCCACGCGCTTGCTTTCGCTTGGCGCAGTCAAACAGCGACTCCTTGTAGCGGAGGCCACCGCGTTTGCCAGCCGCGAATGAACTGGCTGATAAGTTGACTCTCTCAGTCCCACAATCCATTTCCTGTCTTCGTCAGAAGCCGGAGAAGAGGCTCCTATGATAAGGTCAATCAACCCATCTCTTGCCGCTCTAATCGCCCTTCTGGATTTGTATTCAAAAATGAATACATACTTATTTAAATAATAAATGTATGTACTCTTACAAATAATATAGATTATATATGTAATAAATAAGCATACAATCATATAAATAAATATACAAATATTTAAAATAAATAAAAATTTGACTGATGCAAGCAAATAGTAGAGAATCATCGACAAGAGAAGGAGAGAGAAAATAAGGGGGTTAATTATAAATTATTTTTTATAATTAATTATCTTTAAGTAATTACATTGGAATCTCTATATCGTATTAAAAAGATAATTTTATTATATTAAAAATCAAGAGAAAGAGATAGATTTTGTTAGAGTAAGTGTTAAATATTTTATTTTTAATATAATTTTTAAAAGGATAAAGATCCGAATGTTAAGAATAATTAATTATAATAAATAATATATAATTAGCCCCAAATAAGAGTTAGAGTTTTCATATAAATGTTATGATTTTAAAGAATCTCACATAATAAGAACTCATTAATCTCTCACAAATATAGAAATGCTATTATTCATGTTCTTCGTTGACTGACTGACATATGCGATTCTTACACCGACTATACGAAGAAGTCCTGTCATTATATTATGCTTAATAATCATCATAATTCATATTAACAAATGTCGACTACGAATATGATTGCCCAACTATATTACACTTGACAAGAGGACACAACATAACTAACTAATGGCTTACTTGGTCAGTGGGCCCCCAAACCAAAATAATAATAATGGCACTACAATTGCGTACGAAAACGCGCGTGATCGTAACATTCAACGGCCATGAGCGAGAGAGAGAGAGAGAGAGAGAGGAAATGTAATGCCGAGGCGGTCATCGTCAACCTGTTTCGATTTCGTTTTCTCCTCCTTTTCTCGTGGACGGCCGTACTCCCAACGCGTACGCGAAAACCCACTCTATACCGCTCAACATCACTGTTCTTTGATCGTTCATCTGACGGTTGCGTCGTCGATTGATGTTTGGTGGCGATGAATCCAACGAGAAAATAAATTGTAAACGTGAAATATGATTATTCGGATGCAGAGTCAAAGTCACTACATAGAATATCGAGTATGTGCCCAAATTGAATCTCGGCCGTCCACCTATTTAATTACTGTCGATGGTTTGGGGAATGCACATGAAATTTTCTGCCACTTCCCGATTGGCACGTGCTGGACTCGTGGCCGTCGAATGACTCGTCAACACGAAGACGCGCTTCTGCGTCATGCCTCGCTCGGAGTCCTTCCAACGAAGTAACTGTGGGGAGATCGGGTCAAACCTGTGTCGCGTTCCTCAGGACCTCTGCAATTGGACCGAAAACCCACCACGTTGACCCACTCCGATCACGCTCACGCGGCTGTGCAATCGACGGTCACCATCATCCGGGTGTTGTTTCGGGTACCGATTCTCGAGTATAACAACGTTTTCATTAGGAGAAAGAACCGAAGGAGGAGGCCATCACATCACGCCCATTCCGAAGGCCGGCCTTCTCTTCCGCCCCCTCCCCCTCTCTTTAAAAGTAGGCGAGCGAGAGAGAGAGGAAAAATTTTGAACAAAAATTCCAAAAGAAAGGAAAGAAAAAGATCTTTTTTTCCTTTTTATCTTTTCCCTCTCCGTTGATTGTTCGTTCGATTCATCCACTCTTCTTTTCTCCGCGTGGATTTACGCTGGATTGCAGCAACCGAACCAGATGCTTTTGGTTCTGGCTTTTTCTTGATTCGATCGAGTCTTGGAAAGGGGAATGCGAGTTTTTCTTTTGTAATTATTAGAGGCGGACGGGAACTCTACCCGGTATTGGCGGCGGCGGTGTTGGTTGTGGTGCAATTGAGCGGGGAAGAGGGCGATTTTATCTGATTCTTGGGGGATGGCGGCGAAGGCGGGGAGGGCGATGCCGCTGGGGGTGCTGCTGAAGAGGGAGTCGACGAGCGAAAAGATCGAGAATCCGGACTTTCTTTACGGGCAGGCCAGCCAGAGCAAGAAGGGGGAGGATTTCACCTTCCTTAAGGCCGAGTGCCAGCGCGTGCCCGGCGATGGCGTCACCACCTTCGCCGTCTTCGCGGTAATTTTCTTCGCCTCTTTTGAAGTTCTTGTTCTTTTGGGGCCGATCTTTCTGTGTTCGTTCTTCCTGAATTCTTGTGTCATTGCTATAATGCGTGCGGCTTTCTGTCTTGATTTTTAACGGGTCCTTGTTCGGGGTTTTGTTTGTGGTGTATCCTCTGGATGGTTATTTGGCTGTTCTGATATGTTGGATGATATTATTTGGCTGTTCTGATGCATAAAAACTGATCTATGAGATAAAGGTAATCGTGAAATTTTGTGTGGTGATTTAACCTTTTGTAACAGTTTTGAATTTTTTGGACTGATGAAAGATTTCGGGGCCTCTATAGCATTGTTAGGCTGATGGTTATGATGAGAAGGTTGTTCTTGATTTTATTAGGCAATCAATCTTGAGTTGCTTCTGGGGTCTGCTTGTCAAAAAAAAAAAAAAAAATTCTGAGTTTGACTTTGTACGCTGTTGATTGGAATCATTTTATTTTTTCTTTTTTTTAATTCTTTGATGGCCATTTACTTCAGTTATTTTATGGCCGACTTATATAGTACTCGAGTATTTGATCATGAATGTTCCAACATCTCTTAAACCTTTGATGTTGTTTTTCGTCCTGCTGTGATAATTTTTTTCATATTTTTATGTAACATCTTGGGACAAAAGTTGATGGTTCTGTCATCCATCCCTGCCATCTGAAAGAGACCCCAAAAAAAAAGAAGGAAAAAATAAAAACGTTAGAGCAAGTTAAAAGCGACTTTTAAGAAGCTATACCCTTGCTGTGAATTCCCTATAGTCCTATTGGAATATATATTCACATAAAATTATTTGTTTGTCTTTGATGGTTTTCCCTTTAAAACTCTTTCATGTTGTATCTACTACTTATTTGACATTTCGAATGCGATTTATCTCTTTTAGATTGAGAGAAACATAACTAATTGCTTTGAATCTTAACAAACTAAAAAAAAATTCATAAAAAACATATGGAAAATATGAAGATGGAATGCCTAACCTGCTCAAAGATTTAACTTTATCAAAATTTTTCTTAAGTTCATTGCATGGAACTACTAAATTGAAGCAAGTTTTCTGTTCAAGGTATATAGAAAGGTGATTTCCATGATGAAATAGAAAATTAACATGCCAACCTCTGAGTTGCTAGGGTACATTTGAGACAATTGCTCCACATATTCTGAGACGTTGACATATTCAGATATTTTTTTGGCTTCTGTCTGGTCTTCTGTTTCCCTTGGTGTTGATAACTTATTCTCATGTACATGCTCATGATGACTACTCTCTCGCTACCTTTTAGCTTTGATTAAACAGAAATCATTTTGCGCAATAACACCCCTTCCTGAATTGGGATTGTGCTTTATGATCTGTTGCATATCCATAATACCATATAATTTATTAGGAAGGTCACAATTGTCAGTTGACGACATGAGGCTGATCTGATTGTTCTGCTGTGCTGATCTCATGGGGCTTTCTACTGATCCTGTAATTTGTGCTCTTTGGATATTTTTATTAATAAGTAAAAAAAAATACAATGTCCCAACCAAACATATGTACTAGCAAATATCACTTGAAGTTGTATTTTTCTGTTATGGCACTACATCAAATAATGATTCTTTCTAATGTGGGTTTGAAGATGATGAATTCTAACCACTTACTATTGGTGTTTTGTCTAATATGCTGTATATTTCTGCTTGTTCTTACAGATCTTTGATGGACATAATGGTTCTGCAGCTGCCATTTATGCGAAGGAAAATCTTTTGAATAATATTTTATATGCTATTCCTTCAAATCTGAATAGAGACGAGTGGCTAGCGGCACTACCAAGAGCTTTGGTTGCAGGATTTGTGAAAACAGATAAAGACTTTCAAACTAAAGGTGTGGTTTTTGTATAACGTTGCATTTTCAATCTCCCAACTTTTAAATATCAAAGCTATATTGAATCCATTGTAAGATTATACAGTGTATATAATAATTCTGCAGTATTTGGTTGCCTGCAACTGTTAATGCATGCATGTGATAGTTTCAGGCAAATACAAATATTTTAAATAATGGTACCTTTTAAATAATGGCTGATTTTAAACTGGCTGATTTCAGGCAAATACAAATATTTTAAACTGGCTGATTTTAGTTCTTTGGATGCTTGCATGTGCAATCATTACTTCAGGTGCAACTATTTGGGTGACTATGGGTTAAATAACGGTACCTTTTACGTGGTGAGATTATCCCATTAACATCCATTACAAATATATCCTATTGTACATAACAATAGACTGTATATTTTGATCTAAATGATGTTTTTATTTTTATTTTGATAATATATATTGATTTTATTTCTGGATATCATTTTATATTTTGTATTATGTTCACATTTATTATATATTTTGTATTATTTTAGTATCTGTTATCTATTTTCTTGTTCCATTTTGTATCATGCATTTTATACTTTACGTTAGATTTTTTATATTTTAATTTTTGTATCAATATTATCTTCTTCTATTATATACTACTTTATATCATATAACTTATTTTTCTAATATTTTATATAAAACTTATGTACGGGTCTCAACCTTACTTTTGTACAACATACAACATTTCAGGTTGTAGCATGTAAAGGTTTGTTTACATTTGCACATGTTGCAAGTAGTTTTCTTGAAGGTAACAAAACATATGAAAAGAGCTACTTGCTGCACATTAGACTTATGGGCAGCTCAGTTGCTGGTGACTTACCCATGCTCCTATGTGAATTAAACCTTCAATTCATGGAACTTTTTTTTTTCTTATCTGGACTATATTCTTGCACCAACTGTATGTAAATATTTCTTATTCAATGATTGTACTAACAAGGCATGCTAAGGTACAGGCACTTGCATTAATCGTATAGTATTCTGTGAGGTTATGGTCTTGCTAACATAACTAATATATATTATATTAAGTAAGCACTTAATTAGATTGTAACATATTGAATAGTTCATATAAGCAACATCCTAGAGGCAAGGCATTGTTGTCGAGACTTGAGACCAATAACCTTGGCACATAGGATAAACTTTCGGAGATGAACGAGTCTCAGGATGCTTATGTTATGCTTGTATGGCTTCCAATGCTGCACATAAATGATTGAATATGTTTTTTGGTATATATGTATACATATATATTCTTATCAGATCATACCAATCATATCTATGCATGCAACATAACTTTTATGTGGTTTTGAGATAAAGATAATGAATAATCTAATATTAGTGCTTGGGGTGAGAATTATGCTGGTTTACATAGTTTTGCTGTCCACTAATTGGATTGGGGTCATTCATCCAACACAAATGGTACATTTTTCCTTGTAAACATGGCATTGGATATGTGCACTTCTTATTCTCGCATATGCATTGGTATCTCTGCAGCGTCTTCCAATTTATACTTTGAATTGCTGTAGTTGCTTATTTGTTTTTTTCTTTGTTTTTTTATTGCTTTTGCTTTTCTTTTACTTTTGTGTTCTGTTGCTGATACTTGTGTAAGATGTAAACGGTCATCTTCATATTATTTGAGATAATAAGCAAAAATCAATATTTTGGTTATTCACTTACTATTGAATGGCAGGTAAATAATAATTTTTTATTGATGTTTCATTTTGCATTTTAATTTTGTTAATTTTCATATTAAGTGCATCTAGCTTACATGAGAACTTTCCATTACACCTGGGCTTGAAGCAAACTAAGGGCCTTAATGCACTTTAGAGACAAGCATTAGTCCTAATTGACTTTAGAGGTCTCCCACCCTTTCTTGTTCTATATTTACTGACCTTATACATATATTAGCATGATTTTTGGACTTGATAATTTATATTTTCCAACTGGATAGGTCATTTATGGAATTATTGTATTACACAATATCTGCTATATTCACACAGTATCTACTATATTACAAGGTTCAGGAATTTTCTCTCATTGATGTTGATTTCTGCAAT
Organism: Musa acuminata AAA Group; assembly: GCF_036884655.1. Lineage (NCBI taxonomy): Eukaryota > Viridiplantae > Streptophyta > Magnoliopsida > Zingiberales > Musaceae > Musa > Musa acuminata. Next base: position 31,277,936 of record NC_088336.1, read on the forward strand.
TCATAGATAATTAAGTTTCCCTTGTCTATTTATGAATAAAACTGAGCTGAATATTTCTTGTGGATTTATTTTTTTTCAGCACATTCTTCAGGAACTACTGTCACATTTGTCATAATAGATGGATGGGTAGTAACTGTAGCATCAGTTGGCGATTCACGATGCATACTTGAATCTGCCGCCGAAGGTTCTATTTATTGTTTGTCTGCAGACCATCGGCTGGATGTTAATGAAGAAGAGTAAGTGATTTTGCAGAATCATTCTATTGGTAACTGCTTCTATCTTTCTGTGCTTTATACTTCACTCTTCCTCAGGGTTGAGCGTATAACAGCAAGTGGAGGTGAGGTTGGACGATTGAACGTTGTCGGAGGTGTAGAGGTAAATCCTGAAAAAAAAGTAAAAATGGTGTCTTGTACTCATTAGGTCCACTTAGCTTCTTCTGTGTTTGGATTAATCATTCAAAAGATCTACATGATCATACATGATAATCTCTCTTTCTTCTAACTCTGGCTTGCTCATAGCTCTAGCAAAGTACCATTTTAGAGCCAGTATCTTTGTATTTGCCTTATTGTTTTCCTAATGCAGAGATCATTTGCTCTTTCAGATAGGTCCTCTCAGATGTTGGCCAGGTGGATTATGCTTATCAAGATCAATTGGAGATATGGATGTTGGTGAATATATAATTCCAGTTCCTTATGTCAAGCAAGTAAAGGTCTGGGAACTGCTGCTTCGGACAATTTTTTATCATGCAAAAGTTATTTTCATTCGTTCTGTTAATGATGGGTGTCAGGATGTTTGTTTATTGTCATATGCTTAGTACATACTACGTGCTTAAGTATCGTGTAGTGTAAATTTTTATCATCCCCAAATATATATTTTGTGACTTAAAATTCGCTTTAAAAGGGTCTGCTGAGTATTTAATTCTTATTTTGATATTTGAATTTAGCTGAATACTTTTTCCTTTCGTCAATGTCTCTCTCTCAAAATTGTTTTTTGTTGATTGGATTGAACTTTGTGTTTGAGTTGTGACCATTTTAGCAGTTTTTCCTGCTTGGTGCTAAGTCAATCTACTCTGTTCAGTTATCTAAAGTTCTAAACTAGATCTACTTATAGATAACCAAAATTAACCATAGTTGCTAAATGTAAAAGTTGTGTAGTTGAAATTTAATTTTTAATTGGAATTTAATTTTTAAGAAACAGAGTGTCTTATAATAAATGGGAGTGGGTGCATCTATGGTTTTTGTCTCTCAGTCATTCTCTTTTACCAGACTAAAATGTGTTCTTGAAAAACCTGAGATGAAAATGTCTAGTTGCACCGTTTGTCCAAATCACAAGTGATAGGACTAGTATGACTTGACTCCTTTGATGGTTTTTTCACATGCTTCCCTTAGAGCTCATCACTTTTTCCAAGTTTATGTATCCCATCGAGTCCAATCAGTGTTTCCAACTCTTTAAAGAGCTTTTCTGGAGCCACCTAATGTCGATGAATATTCTTCAAAAGGTCATCAAATCTAGAAGCAATTATACTCAACAACCCAACTCACAACAGGCGACTTTAAGCATTCCCATTAAGTAGCAAAGTAACAAGCCAGTACCTTTTTTGTCATGGCATGGACTTTAGCTGTCTCGACCAAAACATGCCAAACTTTGGCCTAGCCATATGTCGGCGCCCCCAACTCAGGATTTGATTGGCTCATTGTGAGTAAGTAGATTTCACTTGGTGTCTTAACACATGCTGATTGGGACGACAATCTTTGATTGATAACCTAGCAGGTGTTGGGACTCCATCAGGTGGGACAACTAAGAAAAATAGGAGTTTGTGTACCTTCTGTATGTCCTTGTTGTTGGAGATTCCAAATCTGACACTCATGACAGCCACATCTATTTTACAGCTTCTTTTGCATATCCTGAAGCAAAAGGTTTATATTACTGTATTTTATACTTTTTGGTCTTTTCTTTACAGCCTGAACATCTTTTCTGTTCTAGGCAAATTGTAGTTGCACAATTCTCAGCTTGTGTGCCTTATGTTTATATAGAATATATTAAAATGGGTTCATACTTAAGAGTCTTCTAGTGGCATGCAGTTGATCTGTGGTTATCAGTTCTTTATGTATCTTACGTTCGCATGTTTTTTCCCATGGCATTAAGGATTGTGGTATGCCAATCACATTGTACAAGTCTGACCACTTACCAATATGTAATCTTCCATATGATACTAAGTATACCAACACTTCAATAAATCTTTTCTAGTGACATGCCATGAAATATGATACCAAGCAAAATGGTATGGGTTCTGTGCCCAAGGTTTAAGTCATTATTTTTGCTATTTTTTATTCTGTAATAACGCATACATTTTTTTATAAAGCAGCACTGAGATAGGTTTTTTACAATTACTACAGCTCTCCAGTTCCGGCGGGCGGCTGATCATTTCAAGTGATGGTGTCTGGGATGCTTTGACTTTTGAAATGGCCTTCAATTGCTCTCGAGGCCTACCACCAGATGCTGCTGCCAATCAGATTGTTAAAGTACTACTTCCTAACGGTTTTTCTTTGTTCAAATTGTTTTGAATATTTTTTCTTCATGATTTATTTCTTCATTTTCAGGAAGCAGTGCAAGTAAAAGGATTACGAGATGATACCACCTGCATTGTGGTTGATATGTTACCACCCGAGAAGTTAACCCCTAGTGTACCACCAAAGAAGCAAGGGATGGGGGTATTCAAAAATATGTTCCGCAGGAAGTCTTCAGAGTCATCTTCTCATTCAGAGAGGGGGGAATCTCCAGAGCCAGATGTAGTGGAGGAAATATTTGAGGAAGGATCTGCATCACTGGCCCAAAGGTTAGAATATTGTTTGTGTTTTTCCTGTAAATATATCTTTTATGGTAATTGTTTATCACTTTTGATGCTTGAATATTGTACTTATCTGTGTCAATCATGATTGTTATAGTAATCTGATATCATGATCTAGATTTTAGTCCTATGCTAGGCCCTGATGCCAGTTGGTGTTTAGCATGGCACTCATGAATATTGTACCAACATACATGCTGTTAGCACAAACACTCACCATTTAAGAAACAGAGAGAGAAAGAGGTAAAGTCTAACTAAAGGGCTTACCTCTGGTTCAATGCAATGCATGTGATACTTCAAGGTCCTTGGTACAAAATTTTTTCTTGTGAATTTCTATTGATCTATTGTCAATCTTCACAAGTTTCAGGCTTTTGAATATTTTGTTCCTTAATTCAGATATTTTTTAAATTCTAGACATATCTGATCACTCAGTTAAGCAGATCTGGATTTAATAAGCACTTACCTAATCTGTATTTGGAAAGTTATGGCTATACAAAGGCAGATCAATACATGGACACATTTACACAAAAATGTCTAGCTTCAGTAGCAGAAAATAAATAAATATTGACCAACTTTTAGTTCTAAGCTTAGTGATTTTTGGCTTCATGATTGATGATGCTTATTGTGTGACTTGCAGGCTAGAGGCCGAGTATCCCATCCGCAACATGTTCAAACTTTTTGTTTGTGCAGTTTGCCAGGTGGAGATGAAACCTGGTGAAGGAATTTCTGTCCATGCTGATTCATCACAACCTGGAAATTTGCATCCATGGGATGGTCCTTTCCTTTGCCCGAGTTGCCAAGAAAAGAAGGAAGCAATGGAAGGGAAAAGGTCTTCCAGAGGTAATCCCCAGTGATGATCATTTCATGCTCTTTAAGGTGCATAAGACTGAAGTTTCTTTGCTCTATTTTCTCATTTGTCCAGATTCCTCATCAAGAAGGAGCTCTGAAAGTGAGTAGATATTATTATTAGTGTCAATATGTATCGTAGCTCAAGATTTTGTGCATATTCTGCCAATGAGAAGATGCTGGGAGGCCTGTCTTCGAGTAAAGCTTAACATGAAAGGAGGAAACTAGCACATTCACGAGGGATTTCATATGAATGGTTGTTGATGTTCTTGCTTACCGAGGTTGAAACTGGCTCTAGTTGTAAAGCTGGATGTCATCCGGTGAGCACCTTATTGATCGTCATTTGAAGATCATGCGAAGAACTAACAGGTTCATCATTGCTGTCCCGCTGGTCAAGAAGGTCCCAGTGTACTATAATTCTTTTCCTAAATGCGGCGCCACATACATTAATCATTATATAGGGGTAATATTTCAACCGTACATAGTGTAAAACATTGGGAAGTTGCATCAAATTTCCCAAGCATACAATAGGCAAAAGGGACAAAGCTTCTCGTGCTAATTGATTCATGCTGTAGATGGATTTCCTGATTTACTTATTGGAATTCATAGGATATGATGAAATGTGCCTCTCAAGGCTTCGTTCTGGTTGGGTATATTTTATTCAATTAGTGATATTTTGACATCTTTTTTAGATGTGAACTGTAGTTTCCCACAATGTGTTGGAGTAGTTCTGGTTGTTGTGAGCATAATAACATAATAGGCAAGCAATTGCAAATGCTGCACCTCAGTTGATGTTTCTGGATTGATTCTTCTTTTGGTGTTCGATAAATATGTTTCTTTTCTTGAGAAAAGAAAAGATAAGAATTGGGCATAGTCTCTTACCTACAGACCCGACAGTTGTAGGTTTCTTTTCTTTGAGAACAAGCAGAAGAACAGAGTTCCTCATTGGGAGTACATACGCAATTGCCGCTAAGGTATCAGACGATGAAGTAAATCCCCCCTCGTTCCTGCGGAATTAGACAAAATAGAAGTCAAGTGGTTGCCCAACAATGTCGTGTCATCTCCACTGCTGCGTAAAGTCTTAATCCAGAGCAAATCCACCAGAGAGACGATACCTTTAAACTCATGACATGACATGAATGTGGATGCCAAGTACCCGGAGATTTTGCAGGCAATGAAATGAATGATCGAGGCTCTTAGCCTTGGGACAGTAGCTTTCTGATCTCCGACCCACTGTTGTGGGAAGAAGCCATGGACGTCATCGATAGCTGCATGAACCCTTGCGGGACACCATGCGATAAAACCGTACATTGGATGCATGCCGTGCTGCAGCACAACACATGCACACAGGTCCAGAGACTTTCCAGTATCATCAGCAGAGACGGATGGAGACAAAGAGGTCGAGGGAGATGGACAAGGATTTACCGGGTCATTCGTAGGGTTATTAGATCTCGGCGGATGTACTCATCCCTACTACATTGCCACATCCAAATCTTTAGCCGCTCACGAAATCTAAAGCTTATATAGGACGCACTGCATTCGTTCTCTTCACTACTTCTGCCTTTCCTCCTCTTCTTATTTCTCCGATTGCAGACTCGTGATTTATGTTCCCAACACCTCTTCCTTCTTGGCACGACAGCATCGATCAACATTCGTCTTGAAGAATCCATTTCGCGGAGGACTGACTCCATCCATCGCTAGTGTTTGCTCGATCCGAGGATGAAACTGCCAGCTAGCTCAACTCGACAACCTGTATGTTCAAGATAAAAATGGTGTCTTGCGTCAACACCGCACAAGCTGGCTGGTGTTGTGGCCAACTCCGGCCGCTCCTTCTTCCATATTTGATGTAATTATGCGATGCAGGCTTTTGAACGAGTGGCTCAAAACATCTCCAGTAGTTACAAAAGCTCCATCATTATTGCAAGGGGACCAACACCTGAAACCTATCTGCTCTATGATCCATAGATCTTGTCAGATTTTGATGGAGTGGTCGTTCCCCGACGCGCCATCTCACATCATTCTGCAGCAGCCATCGCAAGCCAACAACTCTTCGCCATATATAGCTGGGATTATGTCCCTCCCACATTTGCACCCCCAACACTCTTTTATCTCGGGCGGTAACTACTTGAGCTTCAAAAACCACCTTCACGTTAAGGAGTTGAAACTGGATTCGTTTGCTCCACGTATCTATCGAGTAACTTAACAGCAAGTGCCTGATTTAATTGGAATCATTTTTCCTGCCTCTTCTGCAGTAGTTGTCGTGAATAGTGGACTGTCATAGGCGAAGAAGAAAAGCGAAATGGTAGGCCATGTATTTTCTTTCCCAAAAGCTTCTGCAACTCTGGTTAATGCTGAAAGAGTCCCATACATGATGAAGAGGCTGCCGTTATGGTTTCGAGAGATGGTGTTGTTCATACTGGCACAGAGTAAGCCCGGTGGCTAAAGTACCTAAAGATTACTACTCTTCGGCTGCGAACTTTGAGGCCAAAGACCGAGTACAAGATTCGAGTCATGAAAGGAGTACCGCTGCTGCGGTATGAGACGCTCAGATTGCCACGTACGTTTTGCTTTTGTGCATCAAAAGCTATTAAATATATTTATTCTTCTTATGAATTTTATACAAGTATAATAAGATATCGTTGTTAAAGATTTGAATGACAGACTCAATCTTAGTCACATCATCAAGACATCAACCGATCGGAGCCTCGATTAACTCGTAATTTCTTGATTTCCTTGGACAGATCAACATCCAAGAGAAGGAGGAGGAGGAGGAGGAGGAGAGAAGAGGTTCAAATCCCAGAGGGAACAGCTGAGTGACATAAATGAATATAGTATTGCGGAAGCATCAGAATCGATTCAAATAATATTAACTCCTCTCTCTCACCCTGCAATGTGTCGCGTCTCTCTCTCTCTCTCTTCCTTCCACCTGAGCCTAAAAGACAAAAGCAGCACTGTTTCCCACCCAAGATGGGCCGAACAGCGTTGGTGGCAGATCAAAGCCATAAAGGAACCTCATCTTGTATTCATCACACCATAAAATTCCTTGCTACACACACGTATAAGAAGAAGAAAATAGGCAGATCTTATGGTACCATAGAACACATTATATTTCCTTCAGCAATACACAAGACTGATGAGAGAGAGAGAGAGAGAGAGTTAATACCACACAGAACATCTCCACCTTGATCCTAGTTTCCAAGAAATGAACCATCTCCAGCTTGATGAATAACAAAACATCAGCAAAGAGATGTAGAAACAGACATCACGACTTTTGCTGCAACTATGCTTGCTTGATTAGTGGTATGTAGACAAGGCTGATCTTTAGCCCTCATAGTTCCTACAAGAAACAAGTTAAAGATATGACAATACCCACATCGATCGATCAGGCATTCTAATCTTATGCAGAGATTGTGTCGGGTGCCCTTTGCATGTAAATATATGCAACAAAGATGCAACAAGGCAGTGTAAGTAAGAGATGGAAGAAACCAAGCACGAGATTTATCATAGCACCACTGTGGTTTCTTGTTCATGGAATAGTACCACCCACCTGCATAGATTTGCCGAGCTGGGATCCTTCGTTCTTATCGGACTTCTTTGCCGCTGGATTACGCGACTTCTTGAGCCCGAGAAGCTCCTTCCACTTGATGGGAGCCTTTGGCGGCCGCTCCCTCGGTTGTCCGCACGCCTCCTCGTTGCCTCGGAGCTCGTCGCGGAGGGTGGTGATCATACCCCTGCTGGAACCGGAGGGGTGGTTGTCCTTGAGCGGAAGAAGCCTGCCCTTGAAGAAGATCTGGTCGGCGGTGATCATCGGGTGGCTGCCGACCAAGAACTCGAAGTTGGGGTCGGGTGGCGGGCCGGGAGCGCGCACGGTGGGCACCTCCAGTGTGAAGTCGCAAGAGAACGAGATGCGCGGGCTCATCGGAGGAGCGGGCGGGGCAGTGCCTCCGCCGCAACCACTCTGGTGATCCATCAAACCCATAACCCTCAGCTTTGCCTTACATGTTCCACCAGTAAATGGCTAAGCACAAACCAAACAAGCGTGTGTGTGTGTGTGTGAGAGAGAGAGAGAGAGATCTGTTCTATCACCCCTTGAGGTTGAGGCTGAGTGAGTAGGGTGTTAAGGGAGAGAAGAGTGAGGCTGAGGAGGGAGGGGGTAGAGTAGCGTAGAGCAGGATCTAGACGTGTCACATACTGTTTACCGTCTATGGTTGGGGTCTATTTGTGTGAGCTTGAAATATATGTGGGTATATATGCCGTGTGAGTTGTTGGTTGCACTCTAATAGCATAGCAAGAAAGAATACAAGTCTGGTGTCAATGTCAGAAGAAATTAAGTACGAGTGGCAGGGAAGATGAAGTGCTGTTCAACAGTTCATCTCTTTTTTTAGGGTTTTTTTTAGAAAAATATTTATATTTTAGATATATTCTAAAAATATTATATAGTATCTTTAATTAAAAAATACTTAAAATATCCTAAAAATTTTCTATTTATTTTTTTATGGATTTAAACTATTATAGACTCATTTATAGTATTTTTTCTAATAATATTTATAATATTATTTATTAATATATTAAAAATACTGTGAAAGTCCTTAAAAAATACTCTTAAGTGATACCTATTTTTAGTTGTTATTGCCACTAAATCATTGCGATATCATATTTTTTAGGTTTGTAGTTGATTTGATTGAGGCTCGGAGTCCATTTAGATCGGAATGCTTTCGAGTATGTTTTATAGTATTTTTATTGGAATGATTAAAATATTCTAATATGTCAAAATTTAATTTTTATATGAATGATGTTATTCCTTAACTGTTACGGTAAGTAACTTTTTTAGCCGTGGCCTCGGGGCCGTCGCGGTACGTTAGAAGGAGGGCCCGAAATGACGGTACGTTAGCTTTCGCCATTTTTGCCCCTATCATTAACGATTATAAATATTTATTTGAATTATAGTATAATATATCATATGATTTCTAGTGTGTTTTCAAATAGGTATTGAAGAATTATTTCAAAAGTTTCAAATAGGTATTTGAATTATTTCAAGAATTATTTCAGAGGAGAGAGATAAAAAAAAAGACTAAAAACCAAAAACATTATTCATTATCATTACTCTCTCAATGTTTTATTAAATCTCAATTTTACTCGTTGCTCCCCGATATCCATTTTACACAGAATAATTATTATAAATTTTGATATAATAACGTTAAAAATTCAAATATGCTCTCTTCCTAAATTAATTAAATGGATAAAATCCACCGAGGGCTGATTTAAATTAAATTATGATGGATTTTTATCTGAAACTATTAATAGTTTAGGGTATGTTTTACGCGTTGACGATAGTGATAATTGATTTTTTTCGTGATCGCAGGTGTATAAACAATAGGAGCATATTCTACTGCGAAGCTTGCTGCAATCAAAGATGACCCATAAGCTACAATAAATGATAGAACGAAAAAGATTATCGTTGAATCAAAGATTCCGAATGTTTGATTCGGATGCTTCAAAAAGAATATGAAACTTGTTGAATTCTGTTTATGACATTTGCTATCTTCTCATATAATTTTGAAGATTATAAGTTAGTATATATACATTTAGAGAGGTGAATGGCGCTTCAATCTTTCTAGTCTCTTACATTTAGACTGTGGGGGAAATGCTTGTACTCGTTTTACTTAATTATTAATAATTTTTTCAGCAAAATAAAAAATCTCAACTTCACTCTTATTACAATATCATAAATTATATATAAAGATAATACTCATTAAGGTTCCTAATTCCACTTGAACTCTCAATACAAAATCATGTCAAAGATAAAAGCTTAATTTAGCTCAAATCCACGTGTGAGCATTATGTACGTTATTTGATATGTTGACTCGAAACTCATATGTGGACTCGAAACTCATCATTTACACAATAATATACTAATCAACCCGTGTATATATATAGATACTTAATTATACTTAAATGAATTATCTTTGCACGAAAAGTGAGTGCTTATGAATTTACCTATGGTGGTCGATATCTTTTCCATTGATCTAAGAATGGATCGATGAAGACAATTGATAAATTTGTACATAAATTTCAACGTATTGGTGGACAGCAATTTTTCCGTTGCTCAAGCATGCAATAAGAACATACATGAGACGCATACAACAATAGTTAAAACTCTAGGGTTAGATAATAGAAAAATAATAATAATATTATGTATAATCAATTAAGATCTCAAGTATATATTATCTTTATTGTCACAAGATATTTTCATGTAATTTTGAGGGTTAATTATAAATTACCCTCGATCTCTATATAAGGTTTAAAAAAATAATTTAATAAGATTAAAAAATAAAAAAATAATTATTGAAGTAATGGATTAAATGTTTTATAAGTACAGATATCTTAATATAATTTTTAAAAATATAAGGGTTAAGATATCAAAAATAACTAATTATAGAGTAATATGTAAGTTGCCCGTAATCTTGATATTCGATATATATTTATCGCTTATCGAGCTTCCATTTCTTAGGAAATCTTCATAAAATCCGATTATACTTAAAGATCAGTGGTGAGATTGTACTACCACTTGCTGGGAAGTGCAATTCAAGTTGTCTCAACTACTGTATACAATCAAGGAGGAATGATTCGAGTGTTATGGATAATAGCAAGTCCCTCAAATCCGCGGTGTGAGGCCAAGCGACCACAGCATGATCCGATGGCCTTTGGGTGGTCAGATCCATGGCGATGGAACACCGAGAGGGGATGGAGCAACCAAACCAAGCAGGTCAAAGTGAGAGGACTTGTGATTGATTGGGTCATCCCTCGCCATTCCATCACAGTAGAAGGCGCAGCCTTTGCTCGACGGAAACGAGGGTGTGTTGTGCTCCCGTTGACCGATCTTTGACGGCTTTGTCGTCGGCAAGCGCGTGACACGGCGATGCCGACAGCCCGATAAGACCACGTGATCTCCCGCAGATCGCGCCCTCTGTTTCCTTCCCACGTCATCCGACGGGCCCCACGCTGGGTGTCGGTTTGGTGTTTCTTTTGTTTCTTCTCCCTTTGTTTATGGCTGACGCTATTGTCACTTCAATTAACTGATCTAATGATTTTTTTCTATTCATAACGTTATATATATATATATATATATATCATCCTCATATGAGAGGAGTATCAGTGGATTTTTTTAATGACAGAAAGATAGAAAGAAAGAAAAAAAATATATAATAATTAAAATAAATAAAATAAATAAAATATATTCTTTCTCAATCAAATCGTAAACTCACGTAATAAAGACTCGCACATGTATAAAGACGATAGAATCATTCCATAAAAAATCAATCCTTCTCTTTGATCATTGTATTATAATATTTCTAACTATTTTATTATATACCGTAAACTATATAAAATAAAAAAATTTAATCATATCAAATCAAACATATAGTAATAATCTTCCTGTGTCGATGATAATAAACTTAATATATTTTTTTATATTTATTGTTTCCTTCATCTTGTCATATGATTAACTTATGCAAAATATATCTAAATTAATGAAATTTATTCAAATATCATATAAAGTAGATTGATTCTGCGTCACATCCTCTCCATATTCTTGTTTTACAAGATGTGTTTATGTACATTGCCAATGGGAGAATGTATCCCAGGAAAAATTGCACTGGTGGCCTTAACATGCATGCTCTCATGCTTCACCACATCTCCCATTCATGTTGGCATTTGATTGTGTGAAAGGCTGGAGGTTGAACCGACAATTAAAGAGCAAAAACTAGATAACAGAGCTTTGCTTCTCCCACCCCAAACTTACAGATGCCACTCACATGCTGGCGGCCGGAGTGGTATAGTGTTGGAGCTATCAGAAATGGTCGAACTTGGATGGTTCCTCTTCAAAGTTGCAGCAATGCATAGGGGTGGTGCTCATGGGATGGATACATGGGGGATCTCCCATTGCTTTGGTCTCCTACTGAGGAGGCTTCTTGTCTTGGGGAAAATTCTGTAGGTAATTGTGCATGTGTACTATGTCATCAGTTATTTTCTGTGTCTGAGTCATACATTCTCCACCTCAGTTCCAGTTCCAAGGCTAGCTACAAATGAGGCAAGGATGATCAACATATAGTCAACAGTTAATAACAATATTAAAATCTAATGCAAGAGAATCTTTGACAGTGGATAGTGCAGGGCAGACCCTAAGCATGAATGGTTACTGGGTGATGTGTCCTTTACCCCCCCAAATACTGAAGTTTCTTGGCTGTTTCATGGTGCTCAAGCAGCAAAGGACACTGAACTCCGTCTTTAAACGAAGAAGATCGGTCCAAGGTGGTGAGTTTGTGTAAAGCCAATTTGATTAGGATTCCAGCATATGATCACGTGGCCCAGTGGTGGGACCCTGTGAGGTCCACAAATGTCAATAATTGGATGCCATGGGTCCACACATTCCTCTCTAATATGTGTGATGACTATGGTGATTCCTTCTGTCCATCTATGAACTTTGTCCCATCATATCTTCCTCCTGAGATGCTGGCACGGTCAAAGTTAGCATTCATTCGAATGAATGCCTGAGTGCACTAACTTGTGATGTCCGCAAATGCCAATTATTTGATGCTATGGGCATGAATGATTTCTCCTGTCAGTTCTATTAAGTTTATGTCGAGATAATTACCAGCCAACATGATGCCTTGGTGTACCCTTGAAGGAATAATAGTATAGGCATCTCTTCTTCGAAATGGACTCTGTGATAATATACTTTGGATGTCCACAAAGAGCATTGTTATCTCTGTAATGATATATTTCCTTGGAATATTTTTGTGAAGGTCGTGTCGAGTGTGGTGACAAAAGACGAAGCGTGCCTCAAGAATCTTTTAGAAAGGTGGATGAGGTGGGAGTTTGAGGCATACAGTGACGTGAAATGCTCGAGAGGCATCTGCTTGCATGGACTCGTACGTGTACGTGGAGAGAGCCTCACGAATGTCTGGGCAGATATGTACTTGTCTTGTTTCTCCCTCACTCCATCCCGTGTTCATGGAAAGCTAAAGATGCATGCAGTGTGGCCATTTCACCTGCGGCACTTGGGTGATAGGGTAGAGTTATTTTGACTGGAAGCTTAATCCTATGGAAGAAAATTATGGTCACGTTCACGTACTTACAACGATGAGTACTTCATGCAGAAGAAGAAAACAGTACTACCACTGACATACGTGAACGCAACATAACAGTGCATTGCATTCGGCTCTACAAGCTCAGGAAAGCATTTATTAGGAGACAGACAGTGTGGGAAAGTTGATATACCGCAGAATGAATTAACTGATGCATGATGTTGATGGACAAATAATAGCAAACTAACCTTAATGAATAGCCTAAGTATATGCGTACGTTGTGGTGGGGAATTTTGAGAAAGAGACATATTGGGGCCCTTCCTGCACTTCTGATGAGCATTTATTATGCAACCTTATCTTCTTCCTGTGATTTTAGCGATTGGTATCGATGAGCTTCTGAAAGAAGTAATTTATTATTAGGATATATTGACTACCATTGATCTTTCTATCTTTGTCTTGACCATTTCAAAATTTTGACTCAGTCAACAATGTTGTTCAATTGCTGCTCCGCAGGATGCATCGTTGTGAATTTGAAGTAGCCTTCAGGTGGTGGCTTCGACTGTAAGGTGAATTGCTTGGATGAATTCAGTGAACTCTTCTCAGACTGTGCCGCAACTTGTGCCACTAATATGGTATAGTAAGAATAAGAATACGATTCATCATGAAGCTCAGCGTTTGGCGATTCCTTCATGAGATAAGGATGAACATCAGGTTGGGTGGAGCTCTATATATATATACGTTGCATTCCTGCCGAGCTGATCACAGCACACCATTTAGCCCATTGCACACCATATAGTTAGCTCCAATCTCGCAGCTTCACAACATGTATTTTATGCCTGTGATCATGGGGCGAGACAGGTTCCTGGATTTCCTGGAAAGAGCTGACGAGAACAAGGATGGACGCATAAGCAGGGATGAGCTCCGCAACGCTCTCAAGGCCGCAGGTCTCCGGTTCACAACAGTCAAGGCATGGTTGGCGATGAGGAAATGTGACCACAACCGGAATGGTGTCATCGAGGGCGACAAGGAAATGGCGTCGCTTTTGAGTTATGCGAATCAGAAATGGAACGTCCTCGTTATGTAGACAGGAGAAGGGTCTCTCGGTTTGGAGTTCTCTCTTCTGGTCGTCTAAAGCTTTGGATGTAACTCTTGCTGATAGCAGAATGTGAATGAAGTGATAGTTGTCAAGGAAATGATGCGTGCATGTGTCTCCACTGGATGAAGACCTCTCGCTTCTCTTTGCAAAGAAACTTGAACCTGCATTTCTTTGTCATGAGTGAACATTATCGCATAGTACTCTATTAGGATAAGAGTATTAATTTTTTATTTATAATTTTTAATAAAACCTCCTTAAATCTCCCTCGACGTCTTCTCGTAATATTAATAATTTCATTACTCATAGGCAGTAATTTAACACAACCATTTACCTTTTTTATTGAGGGTTTCAGACATTCGATCATAAAGCAAATGAATACACAACTTGTAATTTAATATTAGTTGATATATGTATATATATAATTCAAAGAGTAGTAATTAAAAAAATATTTCTTCCAGGAAGAAATGTTAGGGTAGGCTTTATCAACAAAATGAGTGATTGATCAAAGTTGATATACATTAGATCAAATATCAATTCAATCTAAAAATTTAAGTTCATTAAAGTGTGGGTCAAACCCGATATATGTTATCTAATTCTTTCAATCCTGAATAGTATGAGACTATTTCTACAATTTTCAACCTTCTTTCGTGATTATAGTCTTAATAACATAGTGCCATAAAAGATGTCTATATTTAAGTACATGTATATTTTTAGTTGTAAATATTTTGGATAAGGACATAATGTTAATTTCAGGAGCTTTCTACTACTGCACACAACAATAAAGAAAACAAAACGAAGTTGCAGGAAAGATCTTTGCAATATGCTGATTACAAACAACAGTAACGTATGCTATTTGGTGTGATCGTTGTGGGACCTTATGAGGTCCGCAGGTGGCAGTATTCGGATTTATTGGGGTCCATATACTCCTTTCTCCTCCATTTTGTATGATGCACAGTGCTGATTCCTCCAGTCTACCTCCTACCTTTATCCCAGCATATCTTATTCTTGATATGGTGGTGGTCAAGCATATAAATGCCAATTATTTGATGCCACAGATGGGCCAAGTATTCTTGGCTTTGGATAACGCCCATTGTTGATTCCTCCTGTCAGTTCTAATGGCTTTATGCTGCCACGCATCATGCATTATCTTCTTTGGATAATGGTCACTGAGCTATTCAGTTAATGTGATGCCTTGGTGTACACATGGAAGTGTAATGGCCTCAAGGCATCTCTTCTGCAAATTGCTTTGAACTGCTGTATTGCTATGAGAAATTTTTCGACAAGGATCTTCCCTCTTTTGTTTGAAGCACGTTGCATGCAACTTGTGCCACTGAACATGTGGAGAATAAGGATGGTGGGTACGACAGAAAGAATAAGAACAAGACTTCATCGTTAAGCTTAGCTTTCGGTGATTCCTTTCTGAGAGATAAGGATGCAACATGAGGGTGGAGCTCTATAAATAGGTTCCATGCATGCCGAGCTGATTACAGCACACCATATCTTTAGCTCTAATATTTCAGCTTCCAACATGTATATTATGCCAACGATCAGCATGGGGCAACGTGAGTTCTTGGATCTCCTGGAAAGAGCTGACGAGAACAAGGACGGATTCTTAAGCAAGGATGAGCTCTGCAACGCTCTCAAGGCCTCAGGTCTACATTTCACGAGATTCAGGGCATGGTTTGCGATGAGAAAATGTGATCTCAACAAGAACGGCGTCATCGACGGCGACAACGAAATGGTGAAGCTGTTGAGTTATGCGCAGAAGAACTGGAACATCAGCGTTAAGTAGAGAGAAGGAAGTCTATCAGTAAGTTTGGAGTGCTTTATGTGGCTATGCTAAGCTCTTAAGCTTTAAATGTAGCTCTTACTACAAGCAAAATGGATATGACTATGGTGCGTGTTTGTGTCTACTGTGGATGAACTCCTCTTTCTTAGTTTTCCAAAGAATATTATCAACCATGAAAAATTATATACTACTTAATACATTTTACCTCCAACTCTCCAAATCTTCGTCACTCATTCTAGTCTTATCAGCTCTCATCTATCCTTTGTGATAGAGTGTTATTCTATCAAATTTTTATGGTAAAACCTACAGAAACATTCAAGAGAGGAAAAAAGATTTTGTGTGTGTGTGTGTATATATATATATAGGGGTAAAACTACAAAAGCATGTAAGTTATCCATCAAGTCAGCTTCACATGAAAAGGTGTTTATGTTCAGTTCCTCTACCCATATAAATATTGTCGTAGATGATCTGTAAGCTACAATTTGAGATGTTAGATAGCTGCATGTGTAAGATACCTACGGGGCCATCTCCATGTTACGATCATCCTTGCCATTTATACATCCAAAGGAAGACCACACTTCCTCCCACATGGCTTTGTTGGTCTCTGTGTTGCTATGGTGTCCTCAACCTACTCCCATACCACCTATGACAGACTCGAAGACTAATCTTGGAGTACGACGTCCAACCATAGTGAGCCCAAGTCTAGCTGAAACTTCCATGATATACAACGCAAGATTTATGTCGATTAAATTGGTTTAACTTTGATTGGGTCAATAACGTACAAAGGGTTCTTTCTCAGCCTTAATCATGAAGATGGTGGCTACAAAAGAAAACTAAAACCGGAAGGAAAAGCCACGAAATGCTGTGCTCGAAACAGCTTACTTCAATTATTAAGGTGATGTGAAACCTTTGAGTTATTGTATTCACACAACACCGACCTCCCAACCACCCGGCGTTGACAATGTCAGATTCTCCTGCTTCTTCCAATAAAATAGTATTCCCACAGCTCTTTCTCTACCCCCATAGTCCTCAAGAACGATGGCTTGTGCCCCCCAGGATTCATCACACAACGTATATCAAATCTCTACTTATATTTTAAGCAATCATGGACGTAGATCACGCATTCTAAACCTTGTCACCAACTTGATGTGTAGGTCTATTTGCGTGCTCCGGTCAGCGTTGTGTGGCAGGCACATTAATGAGAGGGTGTTCGAGAGGGGTCGCTGTTGCGTCTGTCTGAGCTTTGAGAACAACAGATTAAAGAAAAGTATATCGTCGAGATGGCAACCAGGACAGGTAAAACTGGAGCCGCCGCTGCATTAGGCCAGCAAATCAAGATCCATATCGTTTGTGATCGCAAGTAGATGGTCACTGTCGTGAGAGGAAGACGTTCTGACGTATTTAAACGCTGAATCATGTTGATCTTTTCTCGAGTATCGCCTAAAGGTATAGTCTGCCGGAAGAGGTGATGGAGACGAAGCAGATGCGAAGGCAGCCTCTGCCCTGCGAAGCGCCACCGATTCAGCTGGAGAACGAGGGGGGTTCCGCAGGCCTGTTTCGGAGAGCTGTTGGCTATGGCGTCGCGAGGCCCGTTCTGGTGGTTGCCCTTTTCACGTTTGTTCTGCTCCTGGTTGTGTTGTCCGGAGCCCATCGCGGTTCGTCACTTGACGTGCTTCTTTCAAGCCGCTCATCATCAAAGCAAGGTGAGACCTTTCGGCTTTTCTGATCATTTTGCATCAATTTCCTCTGCTTCTTTTCGGTTGACATTTCATTTTTCTTTCTTTCTTTGTGAAGAAGAACGGTATCAAGAAAGAAAGATATGCAATATGTTTGTATAAGGCAACTCTTTTACCTTCAATTATTTGCAATTTGTTTGTATATTGAAGAACTCTGGGTTTCCTAAATGACAAAGCTTATCAAGGTGTAGGGAAAGATACCCTTCGAGGCCAAAAAAAGAAGAGAGGGGGACGGAGAAGAAAAACCAAAGAGAGACTCATAATTACAAAAGTTGAGAAAAGAAAAGTCAAGCCCACATTGTCACAAAATCCATTGCTATAAGATTCTAGAAATCCAATAATATAAGGTTGGTTTGAAAAGTATTTGTTAGACTTTGAATACTGAGCCGACTCCAAATAAAAATGTGAAGCTATTCCAAGATTAACTCTAAAAACTACAATGACATTCTTGATCCTAGTAGAATTTGATCATCCCGAGTGAAGTAGATGAGACTCGGTCAATTCCTGACTTTTATAGAGCCTTGAACTGTGCAGTATTTTCCCTATAATTTTGATGGAACGAAATGTCAAAGCTGGTTATCGAATTCATGTTTGAACCCACATAGTTTACAGAGCAGCCATCATGTACTTTTACTGATGTGAGTGCACTGTTCAAAGTTCAGTCGCCAACGGGAGCTGTACCGCCCCTTCTCCGGCCGCTGAACCACCAAAGGACAAGTTTCTTGGAGGAGGTCTGCTCTCCGCTGCATTCGACGAAGCTTCCTGCCTCAGCCGATCTCAGTCGTCGTTGTACCGGAAGCCATCGAACGACACTCCTTCCCCCTACCTCATCGACCGGCTCCGAAGGTACGAAGCCCTCCATAAAAGATGCGGCCCCAACACCGAGCTCTACAAGAAGGCCGTCGAGCAGTTGAAGTCCAATCGCAGCACAGGCCCGTCGGAGTGCAACTATGTGGTGTGGCTGCCGGCCGACGGCTTGGGGAACAGGATCATAAGCATCACCTCCGCGTTCCTCTACGCCCTCCTCAACGGCAAGGTCTTGCTGCTCGACCTTCCCCATGACATGGGCGACCTCTTCTGCGAGCCGTTCCCCGACACTTCATGGGTTCTTCCTGCAGATTTCCCCATCGACAATCGCAACTGGATCTTCGAGAAAGACCCTCATAGCTACGGAAACATGCTAAAGAGCGAGGTTCTTAGCAATGACATGGACACTGCAGATGCTTCTTCGCTGCCGGCTTACCTCTATCTTCACCTGCTGCATGCTAACGATGAGTACGATAAGATGTTCTACTGCGAGGAGGGTCAGAGACTACTGCGGAAGTTCCCCTGGCTGCTGCTAAGATCTAATGAATATTTTGTTCCGGCATTCTTCTTCGTCCCGGAGTTCGAAGAAGAACTCGGTCTGCTCTTTCCGGAGAAGGCCACCGTCTTCCGCCATTTGGGAAGGTATCTCTTCAATCCATCGAACTCGGTCTGGGGATACATAACAAGGTACTACGACGCCTACCTTGCAAGTGCAAAGGCGAAG
This sequence comes from Musa acuminata AAA Group, assembly GCF_036884655.1. NCBI lineage: Eukaryota > Viridiplantae > Streptophyta > Magnoliopsida > Zingiberales > Musaceae > Musa > Musa acuminata. The sequence continues at coordinate 31,296,865 of NC_088336.1, forward strand.
TTGGGGATCCAAATCAGGATATTTGCGTTCGCAAATGTGGAGTTCGACGTCATGGCAAGTCAGATCATCAACTGCTCGATGACCCAAAAGTTGCTGCCGGAGGTTGATCTGAAGGATTCTGCTCCACCCGTTATCGCTGGGGCACAGCCGAAAGCTGTTCTGGTGACCAGTTTGCTCGATGGTTACTTCGAGAAGCTCAGAAACATGTACTACGAGCATGCAACCACCACCGGCGAGGTGATCGGCGTCTACCAACCGAGCCACGAAGAGCACCAGCACACGGAGAAGCTAAGTCACAACATGAAGGCCTTTGCGGAGATCTACCTCCTGAGCTTGAGCGATGAACTAATCACCAGTCCGTTCTCGACCTTCGGGTACGTGGCGCACGGTCTCGGAGGATTGAGGCCGTGGATTCTGGTGAGGTCTGACAACCGGAATCCTTCTTGCGTCCGTTCCATGTCGGCGGAGCCATGTTTCCATTTTCCTCCGTCTTACGACTGCAAAACGAGAAGGAAAGTTGACAAAGGATCGGTGGTTCCTTTTGTGAGGCACTGTGAAGATTTTTTCCTTGGTATTAAGATCTCAGATTAGGAGAGAAGATAGCAGCGATACGCCAATAACTATTAAATATTCTGTGATGAAAAATAAGATGAACAATTGAACAACAGTCATTGTTTATTATTTCTGTAAAACTTGTAAAGGGGGTTTTACATATCTATTCTTTCAAAGTTTGGGAATAACATATTTGATCTTCGAATATTAGTATCACACATACTTCTTGCTCATGTTCTATATCACAAATGAAGAAAGAAGCTTCTCTTCCGTGAGCATGACAAAAGGCGAAAGGTACCATTTTGGAGCACCACACGGGCACACAACTCTCCTTTAACCTATCAGCAGCCACCTAAAAGTAACTTGGCATCTTCCTTTCTCTTTGATCTCTCTTTCCCACGTCCAAGTCTCATTGGATGCGAACAGCCCTGCTCCATTGCACCTCTAATAGGGCCATAGGCTTCATGTTCTCCTATGCTTAAACTGTACTAAAAATGGCATTAGCAAGGTGGAGAAGGTATATATTCTTGAAAGTCTACAGGGTTTGCTGGATGCTAGGAATGTTCATGGAGATTTCACAAGCAATTAATGCAATGCTGATGCCAAAGAACAATGGCTAAAGAAGTGGAGCAAAGAGACGAAGTTTATGGACTCTTGGCATCATCACTACTGCATTTTTAGAAGGTTCTATCTTGCATGTCTACCACGTATGGCTACCAAAAACTTCAATTAGCTCAACTTTCTTGTAGCACAACTTGATAGTACAGTTCATTCTACTCTGGTGGGATGACCAAACTAACGACATTTTTCTGTGCATTAGGATCCCGATGTGCCATCGTTCATCGATCTCTTTTTGTCTTGACATTTGAAGGATCGAGTTTGCTTTTAGACCTTTAGGTGGAAGACTAAAGTAAGCTGCAGAATAAAGTTCCCCACCCACGCAAGATTGCAGACATTTTCACGAACACAGTTGTATCATTTTTATTGTCGAGGTTTTCCAAACAATTTATGCTGTCATAAATGAATGATAGTGCATCTTCTTCCTCCTCTCGTCTTTTAAATCCAATCCACCATAACAGCTCTACAAAATCACATAATCTCTAAACTAGACTAATGTATATATAGACGACAACTCAAACCTTCCGGTGTCCTTTGAGCTATTAACTACTATTTCAAGTTTGCATGACATCTTCTAAACGCTCAAATATATTTCTAATTGATATAGGACGAGTATATATTTTTTTTTCAAGGTTAAAGGTCTATTTTAACCATATGATTTTGGTGATGAATTTTTTAAAACCTTATGGTTTACTTATCTATAAAATAATTATTATATTTTTAAAAACGTAGCATATAAGCACATCTTGTCAAGTTTGAGTTAATAGATGTTAGAGTCTGCTTACGTGGTATGCTGACTCATAATAAACAATTAATATAATGACATATGTAATTTATGACTAAAGTCCATTTTAGCTCATGTGATTTCGATCATGGATCTCTTAAACCCTTGTAGTGTACTCGTGTCTAACCTTTACACTTTAAAAAATGTAGTATATAAGTCCCTAATGTTAAGTCTGAATTAATAGATGTCAAAGTAAGCTTACGTGATATGTTGACTCATAATAAATCATTAATATAATGATATATATAATTTAAGTTAGAAAAAATAAGATAATTATCAATGATAGAAGTAGGCGTCATCGCAGAAGCGACCACCAATAGCACAACCGAGCTACTGCTGCCTAGTAGACCATCATATGCACGTAACCTCTCTCATGCATTTAGCCGCCCTTTTAATTGTATTATTTGTTGTAGTTTGCGTCAGATTCCATCTTCTTAGAGGATACCCATTGCCTACTCGACCAAATGTATTATATTCTAAATGGATCATATCTCTCTAATTACATTTGAAAGTCGCCATGCAGCAAATGCCGTAAACAATTAATGGCCTCAATAATGTATTCCTCATATCATGCCTTTCATTAAACTTCTAAAACTATGATTAAAGAAACAGTACGCACCAATTAAATAGCCATCACCCTTCATCATCCTTACCAAACTTCTCCTCTTAGCAAGCAAAGTATATTATTAGAACGGCAATCATCGAAGTTACCACACGTGAATCCACGTTCCAAGCGGCGGGGTTGGCTCGGTCCCCATGCTACGTACGTACGCATTCAAACATGAGGGCGGTGAGTTGAAGGAATCTATCCATTTCTGCACCCTTCATCGGTTGCTTCTGCCGACTGCTTCACACTGTTCTTGAAGAAAGGAATGTGAATTAACTGAGAACAGATTCCCTAATCCAAGTAAATTAATTGGCTGGTTTCCTTGTGACACCATCAGATCTCCTTTCTCGTATGCGGCCATAAAGAAGAAGAACAAAGAAACAACACCCACTCTAATATTTGATTCTTTAAATTAGAAAGTTCGATCCTACCTCTTATCAAAACCCAGATCGACGAGTCTTTGGTTTTCATACTCCTCGATCAATATGAGACTAATTATAAACAGTAAATATTAGAAAAATATTTGATCGATCAAAATAATTTTAATTAATTAATTTTTTATCACATTAGAAAACATATGTAATGCTCAAATATGAATTGGATCGTAAGACTTATTACTTATGCAATAATTTTCTATCCAATAGGATAACCCAACAAAGACTTAATAAATCGAATAAATTACATTTCAAATTTTACGTTAATATCTTTTTTTTTCTTTAAGCATTTGGGATGCATGTGGGCAAAAGATTGAATTCACAAGGCTAATTTTGGAATGTCAAGAATAACGCATCTGCTTACCTTGTTTAGTTAGTAATATTCATATATTAGAGATAAGAGGTTAATTGTGGGACGGCAGTGCTTCCAAATCGAAGTCCGGATCTGTAGGAACGCGATGCAATGCACTTCTCACGGTCGCTAACTCCCAACTCACTCTCCCCTACTGTGCTCACACCTCCCTCGCCCTCCTATTAAAGCCTATATAACGCCCACCCTCACCACCCCTTCTCTTTCCTCCACCTCCTCCTCTCCCACCTTCACAAGGCCCTTCTCCTAACCATTATTTCCGCATCCCAAATAATCGCCGCTTTGCAGATCGCCATTGCGTGCTCACCCGAGTTACGTACCATGGCGGATGTCGACCGTCGGATGGCGGCCATGTCACCGTCCCACGCCGCTGGCCTCCGCCGTCTCTCCGCCCGCGCCGCCGCCACAGTCCATGCCTCCTCGTCCCGCCGCCTTGGACTACTCTCCCTTCGCCCCCTCGCTGAGGCCGTCCTCGCCCACCTCCGCGCCGCTTTCGTCCCCCTCCGTCCTGGCCTCTCCGAGGCAGAGCTCGCCCGGCTTGAGGCCGACCTCGCCTTCTGCTTCCCCCCGGACCTCCGCGCCATCCTTGCTCTTGCCGTTCCCTCCGGCTCCGGCTTCCCTGACTGGCGCGCCCCTAGCCCCACCCTTCTCCGCCTCCCAGTCGCCGCCGCCACCGTCCAGGTCGCCAGCGGCGCCCTCTGGCCCCGCTCCTGGGGCCGCCGCCCTGCTGACCCCTCCCGCGCCATCCGCCGTGCCCGTGCCGCTCTCTGCCGCGCACCGCTCCTCCTCCCGCTCTTCGGTCGTTGCTACATCCCCTGTTTTCCCTCCCTCGCCGGGAACCCCGTTTTCTACGTCGACGAAGCCCGCGTCTTCTGCTGTGCGCTTGACCTGGCCGACTTCTTCCAGCGCCACTCCGCCGTCCTTCGGTACCCGGAGCCCTCGTCCCACCTACGGATCCTCCACGCCACCTCCGCCGCCGGCATTAGCCCCCGCTGGATCGAGTTCTGGAGCGACGCCGCCACCGACCATCGCCGCCGCAACTCTTCTTCGTCGTCGTCCTCCTCCTCCTCCGCTTCCGAGACGGCTTCCTCATCCTCGTCCTCGCCTCCGCCGGATACCGAGCGGTTCTTGGAGATCCGGGCGCGGAAGTTGCCTGAGTGGGTCGGGAGCTACCTGGATGGCATCGGATCCGTCCTGAGGGAAGGCGGGTGGAACGAATCGGACGTCAGGGAGATGGTCCACGTGCCGGCGCTGGGAATATTCAACGGCGGCGACGAGCCCACGGCAGCGGCCGGACCCATCGACGCTGACGCGGTGCTCGACGCGGTGCTCATAAAGGCGGACCGGTGCTCCGACTTGCTCCGCCGTGCGGGTTGGAGCCCCGACGAAGTCTCAGACGCTCTAGGGCTCGACATTGGGCAGCGGCAGGGGAGGGATCTCCGCCCACCGGTGAAGCTACCCCCGTCGATCGCCCATAAGGTCGAGAAGCTCGTGGAGGCGGTGACCCGAATCTGACCGGTCTTCCTCTTATTTTTGTTCTTTTTCTTGCGAGACTTGTGTAACTTTCAATTTCGTACAAATCCGGAGGGCGTATAAAGAAGCGTGTACGGAGTATAACATAGCTAAAATACTTGTATCGTTAATATATATATATATATATATATATATATATATATGTGATCATGATGAGAAAATGTCTCGAGGCAGCTGTCATTTGTGCTTATCAAGTTTGGTCCATGTTGTTGGTGGAACAACTTTGAGCCATGGTCTCGGGGTCGACGCGGCTTGGTTCGAGTCCGAATGGGCGGGGATTTCCCTGGGGTGTTCCTCGAGCCCGTCGGGGAGGTCGGGTGCGGTGTTTGATCATGACGGTGTAGCCGTCTCTTCTGGGCAAGAACTCGCCTGCGCATCCGCAGGGGACCTTGGTCCTTGTACCTGCACGAAGGTTGGGCCGAGGCGCTCGACTCGACCCCTCCGACGATCAAGTTAGCAGATGCGGAGTGGAGTTTGTTGTCTATCTTCTTTTTTTTCTCGTTTAGAACTCGGGAGTATTTATAGGGCAGTTTAGTGTTACCTGATGTGCCTGTCTGCAGGAGCAGTATCGTACCTCTGACGGCGTCTGACATTGCCGTTGGCGTTGCGTGAAGAACCGAACTGCTGCAGGGCATGAGCGTGCCTCGGTCGTCGTTCTCCTCTGCCTCGGCCAAGCGATGAAATCGTTGTCAGAGTGGGTGACGTCGCGTCGCGTCGATATTATTACCCTTTTTGGACAGAGTGTCGTTTGGATGCGGCTGACGTCGTAGCATGTCATGTCGCCATTATTACCCTCATCACATGTAAAATGTGATTCGCATTAATAGACTCAGATTTGATGTATATAACATTTGATAGTATATTAGGGAAAGATGAATTTGATACTTGACATTTGAGTCAAGCGATCCGTACTATTGGCAACCCCAACGTTTCTTTATATTCGAGGACACGGTTCGGCTTAATTTTAATTTTGTGCGGCCTATTTAGATCACAAACGTATTAAAACAGTCAAATTATAATTAAATTAATTTGATTCGAATCGATTCACTAATAATTTAATTTTAAATAGTATAAATAATTCTGATTCAAAATATATTTTTTTATTTGATGAATCGATTCGAATTGATTTTTAATTTAAAAGATTAATTCATTATTCTAATTTAAAAGATTAATTTAAAAGATTAATTCATTATTCTATTTAGATGAATCGATTCGAATGAATTCAGTCAAATTCATTATTCTAAACTCTTAATCATTTTAAATTGATTAATTAAATAGGGAGTGTCCGCTGCGGAAGTGTCCGTTGTCCGATGCATCACATCGTAGTTGGGCTCCGCTGGCAGCCGCAACCACACGCGCGGGGATGGCATCGTCTCGCCGTGGCGGAGCCCACGCGATTCCTCCGGTTTGAGGGTGTGCGAGCGTGCAATGTCGATGCAGCTGCTGCTGGTGGTGCTTTCCTCGTCTGTTTGGTGTTTTGTTGATGGCGGTGACAGCTCGGGAAGGTGTCGAGTAGAGAGGATAGTTGGAGGTGGGGGGGGGGCTGCAGGAGAAAGGGAAGAGAAAGAGGGAGGACAGGGGAGAGAGCGGGGTTTTGTTGCGGGGCTGTTGTTGCCATGTTGGTTCCACAGTGGCGGGTTGTACGAGAGCCATCTACAAGTCTGGCTTATTATAAGTAGAACGGGAGGTGGTGTGATATTTGATGTGTTTGTTGGGGGACTACTGACACGGGTGTGGCCCAGCCAGTTGGACATGTAGGTGAGATCCATTTACGGTACAATCTACATAGTTGGATGCTCTGCCTTTATCCACTAATTAATCGTTTCCTGATGCCTCCGACGCTTCTGATCCATGTCAGATGGGACCCATCACGCAGCTATCTTGATTCTGAACTGTTGCTTTTATATGCACATCGTTAAAAGGCGATTACGCTGAAAAAAAACCTTTTATTTTTGTAATACTCGTGATGTCCCCTCGTCTTCGTCGTCATCATCGTTCATCACCTACCACCTTTGCACTTATATTCGTTTGTTATTGTCGTCGCTAAGGCTCTTGTTGATATTTACTATTGTGCCCTAGTCTATTGCATCCACCCTTGCTCTCGAGTGTGCCCTCGTCCTCATTCATTGCTAAGGCCTATGTCTACTTCTATCATTGTGTCCTCATTCATCACCTTCACCCTCGTTCTCACTCTCATTCGTTTCTATCAAGGAATCGCGAATACCCTATCATGAGGCCCTCGCTCTCCTTGACATCTCCATTGCCAATGACGATGCGGAAGATTGATGACATTGCACTACTGGTGATAGAAGATGGCGTCGATATTTATAATGAGAGGATAATAATTATAAAATCACTCGTACAAGTGTCTAGGAGGATGAGAGCCTCGTGGCCTTAATAGTGTCAATAGTGATGAATAAGAGTGAGGGTGAAGGCAATGGACGATAAGCGTCATGGTGAAAATCGACACCATCTAAGAAAAATAAAAAATAAAAAAATTCTTCCAAAAGAAAAAGGAAGATGAGCTGTTTTCAAGAAAATGACTCTCGTTAAAATCTACAATGTTTGAGAAAGTAATGATAGCTCCAAAGGTGTTTATTGTTTTTGATGTTGGTGCCGAGTTTAAGACAATGGATTGTTGACTATCGATTGATAGCGATATATGTATGTTCTAACTAATATCAACCTTTTCTTGGAGGATTTTTGAGACTTAAACATATTCCATGAAGAGTAATAATATATATAAGATGGGAGCAATTCAAGAGTGCGAGAGAGAGAGAGAGAGAGAAAGCGACGACAAACTCACGTGCATGGGAACGCTTTTGGATGTCAAAAGCTTGTCGCCACGGCATCCTCCAAAAATCGCATGGGGTTCATCGTGTCGTCCTCGTTCCACGAGACACGGTGGGTGGCTTTGGAATCAAAGAATCAACTCCTTTACGATTCGAGATCATCACTTACTCCTTCGGACCACTGCCTATGTTTTATTTAAGTGTCCCACTTGAGGAGGATTCACGGTCTCGGTCTCCGTGTGCCCACTTTTGACTTTGCATTTCACGACTCCGTCGTCAACTTCCGAGCATTTGCATGAGGACAAACACCCGACTTTTGAATCTCTTGAATGAATGTGTTCCCACCTACGACTTCGAGTGAGGTTATGATTTATTCTATTCGTTTGATATGATCGATCGGACTCCATACGCGGAGTTTTCTTAAATATGTCTTTATTCCAAATTCATTGAACCAAATATGAGCTCTTAAAACGGTTTATGAGATTTTTTTTTCCGATAAAGAAGGTTTTTATTGATAATTTATTATTATTGTTATTATCTTATTTTAAAATTTTTAATGTTACGAAGATATCTCTATGTAAATAGATCTAAATATATATATATTTTTTCATTCTTGTTATTCTCTTCGAGCGACAAATGACGTCCAATAACAACAAGTGGTGAGAGCCACGAGCGACATTCAAAGGTCATTGATGACAGTGACATCCAATGATAAACGAAGAGTGATGATCGACAAGTGTCGAGCACGTCTTTCTATGTATCGAGTGATGTTTCCTCTTCGTCGAGTAGCATCAAGTATTGAGTGACGAACGATATCACGATATGAACTACAATGTCAAATGGCATCAAAGTACGACGAGTAGCGTTAAAATGGCTAGGATTTTGTCTGATGAAATTAGAAGTCGTGGAAATAATGATACGATTGATAATTGAGAGGTTGTAAATAATAAAATTATATTTTATTATTTTTGTAGGGAATTTTTTATAATAGAAAAAAAAAGGTTATCAATAACAATGAGCTTCTCGACAAAACTAAATTAATTATCGAAGGAATGCATCACGATGCAATATTTTGTGACACTGAGTAACCAATACATGGGAAACAAAAATTTTCTACAAGTGGGAAATGCGATACCAGATATGAGTATTTTCTCTCTCGGACTCGAACGAGATGCGAGATATAAGCATTTGAGGTGGCAAAAGGGAGGAGACTTTGCATAGGTGGAGCGACAACAATGCATGCAACATGGTGACCTGAAATCAACGAAAAGGATAGGAGAAGTGTCCTAAAGCACCGTGACATTCCATCGGCTCCACCGCATGTCGTTGCAACATCTCCACTTTTAGTGCCCTGTTTCTGTCACAGCTGCAAAATCTCCTCCTAATCTTCCTATCTCTATTACATAAGAATATTTTCGTAATAAAAGGGAGTAAGGAATGTCATGAACTTAGATGAAATTGCATAAGTCGTGAGGTACTATTGCTGCTAAAACGTGAACTTAGCTTTAGTAGCCTAAGTCGCAATGCACCCTTGCGTCAACTTCTCGGACTTAGCTGAGATTACCTAAGTCTTGATGCACCCTTGCGATGTGTGTCCGCAAAGGTCAACCAATTTACAAAATCACTTAGGTCCCAAAGGACTTGTAAAAGAGAAAGTTGATTAGTTCAAAGAATGAGCGACGGACAAATCCCGACGTCTTGCGAAGAGGGAAGCTTTACAGGCAATTCAACGAGCACCTTGCGTGCATGAGAGAAAGCAAAGAAATGAGGAAAATAAGGACTTTAAAGAGTTGAACGAACAACTGCAAGTCTATAAATTACTGCTCACCAGGTGTCGGGCGCGAAGGCAAGTTTCCATCAAGAAAATGTGCGAACTTATGAAGATTGTTCAACACCCGACTATATACCGAAGCCCCATCTAGTCTTGTGTCGCCCGAGGGGTTTCAAGGTGTTGAGATGGCTGATATTTCGTACACTACAGCATGTTACAGAAAATAGCCTGCGACACACGAAAACAGAGTCATTTGGGCCTTTCTGGCCTGGCGCGGTGAGTAATCGTACTGTGCATTACAACCTGTTCGAATATATATTTTTTTACAAACAAAATCACATAAAATCAAGGCAAAACTAGCTATCTGTCATGTCTCTGTTCAAGCATGTAAAAATGACGAACAGTTCGTTAAACGAATTTGTTATGAGTGCGTGACGATCGCTCGTGACATCATGTCGTTGTCACATCTCGACTTTTAGTGCCCTGTTTTCTATCACAGCTACAACAGCTCCTCCTTATCTTCCCATCTCTATCACACAAGAATATTTTCTTAACAAAAGGGAGTAAGGAATGTCGAATAATCGACTACTACACCATTCACATCACAATGATTAGATAGAAAGCCAACCATTAAACGGTGTATTCACGCATTGGTAAGCTTTGAAAAGTTGGAATTGTTGCCAATTTCTTCTTGATTTGATTTAAAAGTCATTGAATTCAGAACACAAATTTTCGTCCCTTTCTTTCTATGGTTACACTTGATTTGGGAGTTCAAATATATTTCACCTTCAATGCTACAAAACTTAGTTAATATTATAACTATTTTGGATCAAAATATAGTTGCTCAATCAGAATAATCAATTCAATCTTGAACCAGATATGTAAATAACATTACGGTGGATTCCATAAATCTAAGCAATTCATAAAAAAGCACATTATACATGCAAGCAAATCATTGTTAGCAAGAGAAAGAATCGAGAGTAATTAAGTCTTAATTCCCGAAAAGCAACTCTATAAAACCACGAAATTTGTAGGTTTGATATCGGATTTGTGTAGGGGAAGACTCCAAAGATGAAAATGTCAAAAGGATGCTTTTATTTCCTGGTCTTGATCATTGTTATGAGCTCTATTTTCCACATAGGTATATTCATCATCACTTGGTTTTTGTTTCACCATCTACCATTATAATCATTGTGTTATATATATAAAAAGAATCGATCGTCTCTTATGAATTATCAACTAAAATTTGTATCTAAAATATTTTCTTTTTCTTTTTTATTCCCACAAGAGTCGAGATTTGTGGGAGTCGATCGCAATCTCGTAAGTCAAATCCTCCTTTCGATTCTTATCTTGGATTGTCTTTGTAGCTTTTGTCGAACATTTAGAATCATTCAACACTATATATATATATTTGTAATCCATCGTTTCATCGTACTATAGCCAACGATGTGGTGTATAGCAAATCCCCTTGCAAAAAGCGATAGATTAGCGGCGGATATCAAGGACCTGTGCACCAAGGTGAATTGTAGCTCCATCGAAGAAGGTGGATCTTGTTATGAACCGAACCAGTTGAGCAATCATGCTTCCGTGGTCTTCAATCTTTACTTCAAAGCCCATGAATCCAAGGGTTCAGCTTGTGACTTTGGTGGTGATGCGTTGATAACCTTTACAGATCCTTGTGAGTTGCAAACAAACATCATGCAATTCTCTACAATCATTTAAGCTAATGCTTCTTGAATGGTAGTAATTTGCAACGTGCTACTAATAATCGTATATATTTCGTTTTGCAGCGGAAGGGACATGCACTTACCCATGAATGTCCTCATAAAGGAGGAAGATGGTGACTTCTACAATGGCGGAACGAATTCGAGCGTTTTTCATTCTGTGATGGCCATTTCTTATTGTCACAAAAAAAAAAAGAAGAGGCTTTGAATAAAAAATTACTAATAAAATACTTTGTTGTCCAAAATGCATAATATTTGAATAACGTGTTTTATGGTCATATTTGACTGCTTTATCATCTATATAATCTAATGAGTCTTCGTGATTGGATTCGATCGTATCATTATCGGGAGATACTTTGTGAGCATAGTTTACTATTATTGTCGGATGATGATATTTTATAGTTGGATTTGATCATGTTATTGTCAAGAAACTCTTCTTGGTCAACTTTTATCATGTCATTGCTAGATTTGACTATATCATTGTCAACACAGATGTTTTACGACTTGGGGTATTAGCTTGCGTGATGGACAAGACAGTTAAGATACTAGTAATTTGATATGTCATTTATCATTTTAGTTTCTTGTAAGTCGTAATTGTTATTGTTTGCATTATGCATAATCCAATTTAATTTAGTTTATGATGATTCGTGATTATTGCTTGATGTGATCAAAATGCTCTATGTTGATATTCAATCAAATTGTAAGCTCGACGATCAATCATTAATAGTTAATTTATGATTGTCATGTCACTTTTCTTTTATTTTTAACTTAGCCTCAAGCATGGATCTTGCTGGAAGCTTCTCTTGTGTCTTTCACAAAAGAAAAGGCAAGAAGAAGGTTGGTGAATCTTCTTAGACTATAGAGGGAGAACAACAACAGAGGAAGCAATCAAGAAAACAATCGAGAGTCTCCATGCAACCTTGGATTGGCCACCCCTCCATGCATGAGGTGAAGAGGCAGGCCATGACGCCAGCAGTCCATGGCAAGTGTCTGATGGACCAACCGCACACCCATTAGAGGAAGGTGAGGAGCAGCTCTATAGCTCTCGAGCAGCAACAAATCAAGCTTCCCCCACCTCTCCTAGGGGAAGTGTCCGGATGCCTAATGCACCCATGCCGCCATCGAGGAGGCACCCGATAGATAGCGCCTCGTGCTTAGATTTCCCTTTATGACCTTGTTCTATGCTTAGAACACCAAGTCATTATTAGGTAAAGCCCACAAGCAAAAGGTCATGAGAAGTGCTTCTGTTCCAAAGTGTAGCACATCTAGTATTTGTTTGATCTTTATTAACGTATGTTCCTTTGGTTACAGGGGCACCACATCATGATTGTGGTGTACAATCGAGCCCCTAATTCTTTGACTGCCATGTCAATAATTTTGAGGGAGCGAGACGTGCTCTAGAATAAATTGGGTGAGGCTGATTGACATATGGGGGAGATGACTTGACTACAAGCTCAATTGGAGGAGTCACAGTTGGTGAGCCTATTGGCGATGCAACATTGATAGAAAGCAAGCGATGACTGCTAGAGGAATCCCATAAGTTGGTGATGGTTCAAAGGATTCAAGAATATGAACAACTAATGTTCTAAAATCATAGGACTTACTATAGTTTTGTATAGTGAACTTGGTTGAAGTGATGAGTTAATCCATAATCGATCATTATTCAATCATAAAATCATCGGATGTTATAATCATCTCTTGTAACTTCAACATCAAAAGTCATCAATTGACGTGTCCAAATGATTAAGCATATTTGTTAGTATTAGTTAAGCATCAAAGCCCAGAAAGCAATGTATCGTCGAGTTGTCCGCTTGATACAAAATGCTACTTTCTCTCGCACCAGTCTTTGTAATGACAAATAATAAGATCTCGACACTTTTCCACAAGGATAAATGGTCATTACATTACATACCAGCTGTATCTACAAACAAAGTTTCCTTCCCTCCTGCGTCACATCTCTCTCTACAAACAAATTTTCCTTCTCCTGCCGAATTACATTACAACACTTGACCAGCAACAATTCTCCACTGCCACCTCTTTATCCATAAATGGACATTCGAATCAGTCCAATCTAGTCTATAAACCACATTTCTTGAAATTGAACTGACCACGACAATTAAACTGTTCCAGAATCTGCATGACCATAGGAATGTAAAACTTGAAACGCAGAACCGTGTAACATCGTCGTATCGGTGGAGATGGTAAAGACCAAAAGGGCATATGAAAACTTTTAATGTGGGCCACAAGGGATAACCAGACCAATCCCTCTGATTCCATTGATAGAGAATGGATAACCAGATTCTCCACGGTTTGTCAACTCTGAGCCCCACAGTAGCATTTGTTAGCTGCAGATTCCTTGAGGCCGCAAACAAAATCTGAAATAGTATTGCCTTATTCTGCTTATGCTGGATTCTTCTGATTACGAACTTTTAACAAGTCTTGCTCAGGTTTTTTTTGGGTACTCAAAAACAATCCCTTCTGCCACACTTCTTGCCCGTGCATGTCCATATAACTTGTCTAAAATAGCTAAGGAGAAATCCATCACGGTCCCAAGGCCTCTGCTAGTGATGGTCTTCCCATCAATTACAACTCCAACTCCCTCAGCGACTTGGCCGGTCAGCTTTCCGATAGAAGCGGGATGAGCTGTCGCTATTTTATCCTGTTTAGCATAAACAATCAGGTGAATTGAACTCTAGAATTTAGAGAACAGATTTTCTAACCCAAAAAATATCACCTTGAGCAAGCCATGCTTGTGCAATATAGTTGGAGACGAGCATATCCCACCATATCCTCTTCCTGCTTCCATTTGTTCTCGAAGTAATTTCTTCAGAATTCTAGATTTCTGCAGCCTCTCAACTCCAGCAGTTCCTCCCTGTGCTTTTTATAAATATAAGCTTCTTAAGAATCTTTATCATGAGAAACATTTCATGTACCAAAGAATTATCATAGGTATAGCACCTTTACTCCTGAAAAATCAAGAAAATATGACTGAAAGTTAAAGTTATAAACCAGACAATTGGCTTGGGTCAGTTCGCTTAGATTGCCCGTCCCTTAACCTGTTCTCATTCCAAATTCAGACAGGTCGGCTCTTTTTATTTTTAACCAAGCCAAAGCCAATGCCAAACCCACACAAGTTCAATGTTGGGGTCGGATCCAACCCTAGTTTATTCCCCACCTGCAGCCCTCTGCTATATTCACACTCATGAACAAGATCAGTAGTCAAAACAACTATTGTCACCTTTTTTTTGTGCGCATGTGTTTGTTGAGGCAAATATGGTAAGACACATTAACTTATTCATTTGCCCCCTTTTTGAAGTCAGTAGCAATTTCAATGACTAAACTAGATAGCCACTTCACTCAAATGACATATCTCTAGTCATATTATATATGAATTCATTGAACACTAAGTTATCTAACAACACCAACTTGATAAAATAAAAGATGCAATGATTTTACATGTGTGAAATATATTTGGGCTCCCGTTTGTTTTAGCTTGTCCACATGTCAACCATAATTTTTTTAACTATCAGTAATTACAGGCGAATATCATATGAAGTTGAAATCCAGTGCAAACAGTATGCTAAGGTGGCTCCACAAGTTGCAAGAATAAGTCATAATGATCCAAGAATTTCAGAGCACAGCATAAAGTAACCTTTAACTTACAGGAAGAATGATCAGATCATATGTCGACTTAGAAGCATCCATGATAGATGTGTCTGCAATTATCTTTGTCTTTTGGGATGCTATTATCTGTTTTGTCTTTTCAATTGAAGCAACCACAACATTCACCTTGGCTCGCCTCAAGATATCCACCAGCATTACCACTTCCATCTCTTCGGAGCCATTAGCAATTGGAACAAGAACCTATATGGTAAAGAGTGGTACAAATGAATTTTACTATTTCTAAATCGAATGTGGTTTGCATAGGCACAAAGCAACACTCATAGTGACAGCATTCCATAACATATGTTATTCTGTACTTAACAAAAGAAAAGGGATGACATGCTAGTTGAACATCTTTGAAAGATGAATATAATGACAGTTTAATCTATGATGCTTACACTAGGAAGAAAAAGGAAAATAGAAAGGAAAAAACAAAAAAAGATCATCAAACACCATTGAGGCCCAAAAATATTCACACCACATCTAAAATATCCTGCAATCAACACAGTCTAGTCTTTCACTACATGTCATAATATCAAGAAAGTTGATGACATAGAAACCATGATTAATTAATTCAGTCAATGTGTACTAAAGGCATGATATATGATAGCTCATGATATATCATTGCTCACATTGAAGTTGAGTAGAAATGCATAAGCCTGATTCAAGGTGAAATCTGAATATACTTATGGCTGGCTCGGCCTTGTATGTGTCAGGATAGAACCTAAGGTACAATAATGCCAAGTGACTGTGTGGCATGAAAACATTTTACACGATGGCCTATATCAGTTGAGATAAAATGACTATAGCATGAAAACATTTTACATGATGGCCTGTATCAGTTGTGATAAAATGGCTGCATAGAATGCAAACATTTTATGTGATGGTCTATATCAGTTGTGATAAAATATATTTACGGATCATGATGAAGATCATCACAGCAAATAATATACTCAAATGTTCAGGCTCATAAAAGGAGAACTTAACCAAGTTTGAGCTTAATAACTAAATCATGAAGAAATGAAGCCTTGATCAAGCTTGGCTCCTTTATGAGCGAAACCTTGAAAAGACCAACCAATGATCAGTATTTTGCAAATTGAACCAAGCCTTATAGTAAAAACCAAGCTTCCATATGAATCAGACAAGTGATAACATGGTGACTTGTTGTGGTGCAAATCAACCTACGTGCCACAAGGCATCCCATACATGTAAGAAGCATCTTTAACAACACTTCCTGTGTCTACACCGCCATACAGTTGCCCCTATTCACAAACATGACAGACTAATTTTATTCATCTAAACATTCTCTGTGACTAGATATTAACATATTACAATCATTTTTAGTTGTAGCTAAAATTTAGAATAACTTGGACTAAGACTAAGTTTATGAACTTTCAAGATAAACTTCTATGATTATGATATATGTTATTTGCTAATGATATTGTTCAACTTGATAAAAGTTAAGTTCGGATTGATCTAAAATTAAGCAATAGGGACAAATGTTAAAAACTAAGAACTACGAATCTAAGATCAAGACTAAAACTGAATGTATGAAGTGGAACCTTAGTGATGTTAAGAGAAGAATTGAAAATATAGTTAGACAGAAAAAATGTCCCTGAAAGTCAAAATTATAGATATCTTGGATCTATCATCAGAGGAATTGCCAGTATCCACTTCTCAGCAACCTCATATAAAGATAACATAAGCAATCATCAAGGAGTACATAGCTGTGATGTCAAGAAAAGAAACAAAAAAAATAAAAGTGCAGAGGGAGACATGATGAGAACATGATAACTACTTACATCAGGGGTTTGATCAAAGAACCATTCAACTTTGTTGTGCTCTTCCTTTCTCTGACAGCAACCATGTGCTGGGACCAGCTGCACATGCAAGGGTAAGAAGCATCGCCATGCCAGGAATAAAATGCTAAATATGCAAGAACAAATAAATTGATCATCAAGCATAAAAAAAACCTAATGTTAAAGAGCATATACAATATCATTAATTGCTCTTATCACTCCATATAAAATGTTACATAAAATAACTCAATAAAGTGCGAAAATGCAACACAAAATAGAAAGATCCCTAGTTCATATGAAGGCTTCAAGGTACACTCCCACATGAAAAGAAGCATCTCATAATCTGACTGACTGAGCAATCCCTTACTCGTATGAAGGCTTCAAAAGCACTCCCACATTAAAAGAAGTGTCATATAGCCTAACTGACTGAGCAATATCCGAAGCCCAGTACTAAAGTCTAGCTAGGCGAGAAAATGCAACTTAAAACAAGAGAAGTCAAGGCGATCTGACAAACATCTTACCAGTTTTCTTCCTATATCTTCTGCCACATCACCACCAAAGAGCTGTTCAACAAATGATAGAGCAAACTCAAAAGTTGTGCCAGGGCCACGACTGGTTGTGAGCTCCCCAGAGACTTGGATATTAGATTTCACTGCCCGGAAGGTAGGCAGCTTATCCATGAAGGCTGGATGGCAAGTTATCTTGCAATTCAAATCGACATCTATTACAGACCTGCCATTCTTATAATTTTATGATGTTAAACATTCTAAAGTTTTACCTGCTTTCTTTTATGTAGACCCCAGGGCATCAGAGTAACAGCGGGAGCAGCACATATGGCACCATATAACCTTTTCTCCCCTGCTTGTTTGATTGTAATCTTTCGAAGAACCTCACAATCTCTTAAGCGCACAGAGCCTGGCATTCCTCCCTGAAAATTCATTGCAGTGGGACTTCAGGTTGATGTAATTATACATTTTATATAATAATAGAACCGATAATGTGATCATATTAATTTTACATCTGTATTTAAGATTATCTCAAATGATAAGTTTAACTGTTGCTTAATAACTAATAAATTATGTTTAGACATTTTTGGATGATTAACAATAGCAAGCAGAAGATTCTGTATGCCCATAAAAAGTTCAAAATCAAAATTTTGAACTATTCTAAGATCGTTATTAGTATAGGATCAATGTATTCTATGAGAAAAATGTGTTTGTTTAACAATGCTCCTAATTTAATGGATACAAGAATACATAAGCCTTTAGAACCATTCTTTGTGTAGGGCAAACCTTGGTGCCACAATGAGGTTGCTCCTTCACCGCCTAGGTGACTAGGATTAAGGACATAAAAGCAGCTACTCTGATTGTAAATGTACAATTATGTATATTGACACTTGCTAGATCCCCACATTGAATGGAGACGTGTGCAATGGGCTGCACTTTTTACCAAAATCTCTTTCAAACGCACATACAAGTGAAACTTCACAATAGTAGTTGAGTCATCTCAATGTTATTACTTTATAATAGGTTCTAGAAGTTCTCCTCATACATGAACAAGACAAACCTAAGGTATATCGGTTTACAAACATAAGGTTCGGAGAAGACTCAAATCTCTCATGCAGTTTCACCTAGGATTAGGAACTAAAGATAGATGACATTGTCTTTTTTTCCTCCTCGAATCTTGATACTCTAATTCTTTTTTATTTTTCAAGACCAAACATTCTGAAATTACAAGTGTTATCAATATCTAAAGATAGCGAGGTCGGAACTTTTGGAGTTAAACTTACCTGTATATGATGCTTAAACTTTTCGTTGTTAGTTGGAGAGAAGAAAAAGATCCCAATGGTTACTATCATACTCATTGAGTTCAAAGTTTAGAGGAAATAAATATTGGAACAACAACCCTTGTCCCAGTTTCAAATAATCGTATGATCAAGAAGCCATAAGATACCGACATCATACTAACCGGCAGCGCCACAAGATCGAACACCTCGTCGGCACACGCATCGATGCCAACATCTGCCACCAGCTTGGTACCCGAGGAGGCCTCCACCACAAGATCCGTCTCGACAGAAGCCATGAGAACATCGGCGCCGGCTCGACGGAGAACGTCCACAAGTATGACGGCTTCCATCTCCTCCGTGCCCATCCCGATGGGAACAAGAACCTTTCGCCACCGAGAAGAAGAAGAACATAAGCTTACAGCGTTAGGGTTTCCATGGAAAAAGAAGAATTGCGCAGAGAAGCAAGAAGGTAGGCAAGGACCTTCTTCTTCAGAGAAGGGGAAGGAGAAGTTGGGGCGGCGATGCTGAGGGGGATCGCTCCAGTCGCCGGCGCTCGAGCGGAGGCCGCGACCGGCCGCGGAGCTCGAAGGGAGAGCGGCACGTGGTTTAATTGTGGGATTGCCATGGCGACCATCATGGCTTTGAGGGGATGATCGACAGAGGGGTCGTCTCGCACGCACGCGGGATAGAGTTTGGGTTTTATTCAACAAGATAGCTAACACAAATCCTATTAATTAATTTAATTGATGATTCAGTAATTATGTTAGGAACTATATATACATATATATATATATATATAATTATTTATAAATATTTTTATGTCTAAGAATTCTATATCAACATCTTCCAATACAAGTAAATCCTTCTCGTTATTGAAGGTCAATGATAAGTGGGACAATCAACCATCGATGACGAGTTTGAGTCACTCTCGCTCTTGTCACATATTAATCTTTTGAAACGCGAACCCTCTATCGATATCTTCAAATAGACACAATCTTATTTGATTCGAACTTTATTTAGTCTAACTAGCCGTCTCAAGTACCTTGAGATAATCTCATCGAATAACAATCAAAGCGATATGACTTTCCTCTAAGTTAATAATAATTAGGAAGATAAGACATTTAAAATAAAATATGATTAATTAGAAGATTTGACACTGATTAATGTTTTTTTGCTTGTTAATCAAAAGGTAAAGTACAAAGGATTAAAAAAAAAAGGTATTGTTGGACGAGTAACAATAAAGAGGGAGGGGGTCATTAGATATTTTCTTTTAGGGTAAATATTGATTTTTTTTACTTATTAAATAAATGATTTTTTTTTAACGTTACAGTACTTGACTTGAACTCAAGTACGTTTGCGCTGCTTTCGTGATCTGATAGAATCAGTTCTTAGTTTGATCCGAAGTGAACTCGAGTTAACCGGAATCGTCTCCGACGCAAACCCTATTGTGCCCAACTGGCTCCCCAGCTACGCCATAAAGGATCTCATCGAGACAACGCGGTTCGTTCTACCGCCCGCGCCGGCCATAAACCTGAACAAAAACCCTCGTCCGGCTCATCGTGCTCGACTGCGTTAAGGTGGTGAAAACTGACTCCGGCAAGGCTTTTTCAACACGACTACACCCTCCTATCGGCCAGCCCTCATCCTCTACGGATGCGGCATGACGCCTCTCGTCAAGGCTTTTTCAACACGACTACACGACTATAACTGAGCTCTCTCTTCTCCACGCCCACCGTGCGATGCCAGAAGTGCAATAGGAGAGTTTTGAGATTCGCAAAACCCTGAGACGCCTCTCGTCAGATCCGGTGCGAGTTTCCTACAACAGCTGCCCTAGGAAAACCCTACCGCCATCTCTCTCGTGTCTGCACTTCGAATCGCCTCTGGGAAAACCCTACCGCTGTCTACGATGTGAGTGGCTTGTTCCTCCCCTCTTTCCCGAGTTCTTTGCCTCCCTCCTTGCTCTGAATAATTCTCCTTCAAATCGTCTGCAGGTCTCGGCTTTGCATCAAGAATTTGCCCAAGTACGTCAACGAGGATCGCCTCCGGGAATTCTTCTCTCAGAAGGGGGAGGTCACCGATGCCAAGCTTATGCGCACCAAGTACGAAATTCAATGAATTGCTCTGTTGCTCTATGATGCACTCTATATAGTAGTTGCATCGTTTATGTTTGCTTCCTTGGATATATCTTTGTTCGTCGAGCTTTGATAAGCTCCAACCATATATTCCAGGAGTAGCGAATTTGTGCGTTATAAAGGTTCCATATTTCTTCACGGGATCAACGCATTTTTATTTTTTAGATAGAAAACCTGCTCTTTAGACAAGTTTAATAATTGGGAAAATATTTTCTTGCGCTATACAAGTAGATAGTTTCCTTCATTCATTGCTCATCAAACATTATATTGGTAGGGTTTAGTTTTTCTAATTTGAATGTTCTTCTCCGGCTTTCATTCATTATTGGAAGATTAGTCATTTTGTTGTTTGGCTTTCATTCATTCATTTAAATAGCTCATCGTTTTACAAAGTGGATCAAGAACCTGATATGATTCACTTATTTGCTTCTTTTTGTCACTTAATGATCTGCCCGGTGACCAGTTCAAAACCAAGAAACAGAAAAAAAAAAAAAATCTTCTGAGATGACATATTTTGTTTGTATAGTAATTTTTGTGGCTTTGGGATATATATGTTAAACTTGAATAATCTCCTTTGTTTCTGTTAGAGATGGAAAGAGTAGGCAATTTGCATTTATCGGGTTCCGGACTGAGAGGGAAGCTGAAGACGCTCTCAACTACTTTAACAATTCTTACATGGATACATTGAAAATCACATGTGAGGTACTGTATGATCCCTCTGTTTCTTGTTTTTTCTTTTTTTATTTAGTTGTATTATAGTTGATGGTATATACCACTGACCTGATTGTGCTTGGCATCAAAGATTCTATCATTAGTTTTGGTATTTAGTGGGTTGGGACTTAAACACAAAGTTATCTCTTGGCTGGTGGCTTTGTTTGTGCATGGAGTTGAATGCTATCTGGCATCTGCATAACCAAAGCTTAAGTAATTTATTTCCTGCTTAGACTTCTTTAATATATTTTTCTGAAGAGTTTTTTTCTTCTTCAATAAAGTAGGCAAAAAAAATCATATGCACTCTTTTGAGAAGTTTGTATCTAACTTTCTAAATTGTATTGATTTATATGATTAACGCTTAATGTTATATATTCTATCCTAAAATTCGACAGAAAAAATAGAAATTGCCAGTTTAATTAAAAGCTACCTTGTCAGTACCATATGCTGTTGGCCCCCATTAAAGTAATTGATTTTTTGTCTGCTGCCTACTCGTGTATGGTCTGTCACTCATCCACTTGATTTCCAAGCTATTTGTGCCCAACTACATGGATTAGTATCTGAAATTCACCTCTGTGAAGGGCAATGTCCTTGGATAATCCAAGTTCATCATGTTCATTCATGATTATTGGTAAGATATGCTGAACACTGTACTACATCATGAAAATTACTTTTGACTTATTTATAATGTAGCTAAAAACAAAAACCTTAGTTTCTAACTATTTGGTGATCCTAACATGGTTTCCCTATAGCACCTTTTTTATTGAAAGAGAAGAGTTCATTCTCTTCAAGGCCTATCCCTCTGTCTGTCTAAGATTTCTTGTTTTGCTTTGTAGCACAGTATTTACTCTGAAAAGCATTGATATTTACATAAAATAGTTGTCCATTGCAGGTTGCTCGTCGAGTTGGTGACCCCAATATTCATCGTCCATGGAGTCATTATTCGACAAAGAAAGTAGATCCTTTAACAAATAGAAACAAGGATAGTTCAGTTACAAAAGATCAAAGTTTGTCTGGCTCAACATCCAAAGGCTTAGAATCCTTTTCTGTTATGTCAAAAGATGCCAAACGCAGTGAAAAAGATGATCCTAAACTGAAAGAATTTCTTCAGATTATGCAGCCACGGTCCAAACTAAAGATGTGGGCTAATGATTCTTTGGGTGCTTCTAATGTGATTGTCCCAGATGGAATTGCTGATGAGGAAGAAACTAAGAAATGTAAAACTAAGAAAAAGCAATCTGCTCAAATAGATAAGACTGACGGGGTTAAGGGGGAAAATGAGACAGCCCATGGGACTTCATCTAGCCCTACACAAATAGAGTCTTCTGAAATAATTCCCATAGAGCAATTCAATGGAGAGGATGCCACAACGGATATGGAATATTTTAAAAGTAGGGTTAAGAAAAATTGGTCAGATTCAGAAACTGATGATGATAATTTAGAAAAAGATGAAAAAGAATCGCTCAGTGAACTGCTGGAAACAGATGCAAAAGATAAAACAATTGATATACCAGGTATGAAATGCACAGAGTATGAACAAGTTGAGATAGAAGAGCAATCTTCAAAAGATTCTGATGGAGAAAACAATGATATTAAGAACACATCATCTAATAATGAGAACAAGCCGGCAATGGAAACTGGTCGGTTGTTTGTTCGCAATCTTCCATACACAGCAACGTATGATCAAGTTATCTTAATTTTTTGAAAGATCTTGTGCTAAATGGTTATTTTCACCTTTATTTTCTTCTGATTATATCAATTTACTGTTAATGATATGCAGTGAAGATGATCTGGCAGAACTCTTTAGTCAGTTTGGTGATCTATCAGAGGTTCATCTTGTTGTTGACAAAGATACAAAACGATCTAAAGGACTAGGCTATGTGTTTTACACACTCACAGAATCTGCGATGAGGTAACTATATTAGCTGAAAAGTAATTCTAATTTTCTAGATGAATATACACTTTTAGTTAATAATGTAAAAGGTATCATTTAAAGTAGTGTCTATTTATGGATTTGGTATGTTATTTTCTATTACCAGTGGTTGAACTCTACTTTTCCCTTGTTTTTTTAATCATGCAAAAAGAAGAATCACTTGCTAACACATGAAAGAAAAAGAGTACTAGGTGTATTTAATTTCATCTTCATCTGCCACAGCAAAATATTTCTTTCACAGAAGTTGATGTCCATGATGGCATCAGCTGATGTATTAGTGCTAGTTGATTATTGGTGATGTATTATGCCAAGATGATCTGGGAAAAATGTTAAAAGCTGTGTGTGTGTGAACTGTGAACAAGCATACTGAGATGGATAAGACTTGGTTGTTAGACAAACCTAGAATTGTATTTTGTTTGAAGCTCTAGGAAAGTTTTACATACACCGATGAAGTAGGTGATTAAAAGTTGTTTAGGCATTGAGGTCAATTGAATTCTTGTTGGTGCTTCATGGAGTGGAGGTGCAATACACTTAATTGATTGTATTACTTTCTCTTGTTTAGGACCTATTACTTCCTGAATGTGATTACATAAAAAATGGGACCAATGAAAGTAGGAGGATGTAAATTTTTCCCTAGGATGAGATCATTCATTCACCTTCAGCCAAATTTTGATGCATAAACTGACTAAAAGTGTTAAAAATGTGTTCTCAGCATTTTGTTGCAGTTTAGATACTTATGTTTTACATTAATTCTTCATATGCCAAATGTTGAAGAATACCAATTCTAAATCTAACATTCATGACTTAAAACAACTTGGTCTTGGAATGACAACCCTGGCATAGTTTGTGCTACGTGTCATGTGCTTGTTCGTTTTGGCATCATCCGTTATCATACTCTTTTAGCATGCTTTGTGTCTTGCCATTGGAAGCTGAAAACTTGTGTCACATCTTGATCTTCTTAAAGATCAAGTTTGTGCATTGACAAATGTTCATGCTTCAAGTGGTCTTGATTTAAACTTTGAATTCACAGATATGTGGCTTTTCAAGCATAGCATCAGATATTTGTTGTTTAACTACTTCAGTAATTCTAGTTTTGTTAATTATGTGGCATGCTTATTAAGTTATTCTTTGTTATAGGGCACTGGAAGAATTGGACAACTCAATATTCCAAGGCAGATTGTTACATGTTATGCCTGCAAAACCTAAAAATTCAACTTCTGAGAAACTTGAGTAAGCATATATTTCATTATAGTGTTGTCTTTCTTGGCACAAGGCTTTTAGGAATACAAGCTACAATTTCCTATCTTCTTATGTGAACTGCTGATATCTGTTTCTTTCACCATCCTTCAAGGTCTGATCATGCCACTACTAAAAAGAGCTTGAAGCAGCAACGTGAGGAACAGAAGAAGGCATCTGAAGCTAGCGGTGATACACGAGCATGGAATAGTTTGTTTATGCGTCCAGACACAGTATGATTCTATTTCAGATATAAATCCTTATAAGTTTAAAGGCCCATTCTGATGTTGTGCCCATTGCTCTCATATGATCCTTGCTTCAGCTACATTTTTGTTTTGACATCATTATTTTTCTGATTAAAGTATTAATGTGCCTGCTTCTTTCCTTACCCATTTATTCAGCCATTTGAGGAAGAAATGGCAAGATGATATATCACCTTGCTGATTTCAAGGTTTGGATTTTTTTTTTCAAATTATTATGTCTTGGCTGCAATTACCTGTGAATTGATTTCATTAGTGAGACAATAAGAGTTTCGTTTTTGTTGACTTCTCGTTGAAGTGCACTGCAGAATATGCAAAAGTGCAAACAATTATGACTGAGTGTGCTTCAGTCAATGTCCTTATTCTTCAAGGTATTAGAAGTCTCACACATCGTTAAAATTTTGGTGTCATACTTATACTAGTCCTCGTTTGATATGAGCCAGTGTATTGAAGTACCAGGAGGGGTATATGAGGAGAAGCAGAAGAGGATTTGGAGGAAGAGGAGGAAAAGGAGTAGTGGTTTTCGATAAGCCGGCGGAGGGCACGAGCAGCAGGCTACCTGAGTCAGTGCAGTAGATTGAGAGAAGAGTGCTAGGGGTTACTTTAACCTTACAATATAAAAAATGAACTGGGTTTATCACTCGATGACTAATGAACCATATCAAGAACCTCCTGTAAAGGACTGTTCCACATGCTGGTTCATGCTCAGACCGATAATAATGGCCAATATATAATTTAAAACCTTGCTCTCACATCTCCTATGGCTTAAGATGGTATGACCCTCTACGATAAAGAAATGTTGTGTGAGGGTGCCAAATTTGCTTTTCAGATAATTTGCAATTTTTTTCCTTATCACCTTGTGTCTAATTCATCTTTTGTCAGTATGTAACTTCTGGCATTGAGAAATTGGAGATGGTTACAATGAGGAGAAGATGAATACTATGCAAGGAATGTTATATCATGTGTTGTACCCATACCAACCGTTGGTCAGATTGGTACATACTGATCCTTACCAGTGTATCGATACATGATATACCAGTACGTATTGGTATTTCAAAGATGAAGAAGGAGAAGAGGAAGGCACAATGGAGGAGGAAGAGGAAGGAAAAAGTTGACAGTGGAGGAAGAGAAAGGAAGAAGGGGAGCAGTGCAGGAAGAGGAGGGAGCGTACCAGAGAGGTAGGTGGTGGCGAGGTGAACAGCAGTGGTGGTGATGACTTCTTTTTGTTTTTATATTGAATTGGACTGGACCATCTGAAATTGGGCAGTCCACGCCTGTACTGGTGTGTACCTCCTGTTTCATACCGGTCCAGGCGAAGCAGAGATCCTTGATAGTTGATTCTATGTATAATTGCAGTTGAATTTAAAGCTTCAACTATTGTTGGAATGATGCTTTGAAAACTAGTCAGTTTAAACCAGTTGAAGCTTCCTGTTTGATTCCAGTTCAGTAAGGATATTGGACTCTTTTGTAGGTCCTTGATGTTGCTCTCTTTTTAGATCAAGGCGTCAAATACCGATAACTAGTTGGTATTGCTTTTTTATGGTAGAGATCAATATACACATGGTACACCTGAACCAAATTGGTCTGCTAGATTACCAAATCTGGTACCGTACTGAGACTTAGAACTTTGGTTTAGAGGATTTGTTTTTGGTCTAAAAGGAGCCAGATCAGAAGCTTCAACTTTTGACAAGTTGTGGTGTATTGGTTATTGAACAAATGTTTCCTTAATCCATGTTGCACATTTTTTCCAAGTCTTGCAAGTCAGGAAACCCACAGAAGGTTTGGTCAAACATTGTTCCCTTATAAGTTTCTTTTGATATTAAAATAATTGAGAATGTGTTTTTGGGTATTGATGGTGTTGTACTGCTTTCCTTTTTGTTAGAAACCATGTTAACCTTTTTAGAACTAGAAAATTATCTGTTGTTGAGTATATGACTCTCATGCGTTGCAAAAATTCTTATGGTTCATCAATACCCATAGACATATAGGCTGTATGCTTCTCTGATCTGTGATGTTCTTCTTTCTGCTTGATTGTATAAACTGATTCTTTCTGGGGCATTGAGATGTGAAAGTACAAAAATAAAAAAGAATTCTTTTGATCCTATTCACTTGTGATGTGTGCATTATGTAAAGAATATGTATAAGTTGGTAATTTCTACACCATAACTAAGTACTATACTACTATGCAATTTTGAATCAAAGGAGAAAATTTATGACCAACAGTGTATTGTTATATTGGAATTTTAATAAAAATCTGTACGTTATTGTATAGATGTATGAACTTTTTTTTTTATAGTTTCAGAAGTTTATTGTAACATAATGCTTCACTTAGACAATCTGTTGCATGACTTTTTCGACGCATGTTTTGCAAATTAAATAGGCTTAATATGTATTCCAATATATGAATACTTAAAACTAAAAATTCCTTGTTTTTTAAGACCTATTGTGGTGTTGCTATTTTTTAATCCTAAAACAGAATTAGGATAAGAGTCATTACCAGCATATTTTGTTAATGTCTGGTGTTGCTATTTGTGCTACTTGTTACAGGATGAGTGGCATAGATCTTGGTTGATAGATACCTTTTGCTGCCTGTTTCTATTCTTAAAGTTAATCGTTTCTATCTGATTGAGCAAACAATGATGGATGCGGAGGAACTACTAACATTAGAGAAGAGTAGGATTGAAATTAACCTGATCACTAGCAACTCAACAGGACATCACTAAGTTTTCTTTTTCTTGGTTCTTGCATGTATGTTTGTAGTGTAGCTAATTGTTGTTGATGTGTTTGCTATGTCTCATAAATGCAAATGACTTATGTACATATTTCTCAATATAACTCGTGATCTTGCATAGGTAGTTGAAAATATAGCAAGGAAGCATGGCATTAAGAAGAGTGATCTACTTGACAGTGAAGCGGATGATCTTGCTGTACGCATAGCCCTTGGGGAAACACATGTGATAGCAGAAACTAAGAAAGCTCTTTCTAATGCTGGAATTAACATTATCGCATTGGAAGAACATGCTTCTAAGAAGACTGAAAATACCAAAAGAAGCAATCATGTGATATTGGTTAAGAACTTGCCTTATAATTCTAGTGAAGGAGATCTTGCTAACATGTTTGGGAAATATGGGAGTCTTGATAAAATTATTCTCCCACCAACAAGAGTATTGGCCTTGGTATGATGATCAATTTTCAGCCATTTTATTATCTATCTATGCATTATTAACTGTTCAGTTGTTTTTTGATTGATATTTTATGTAGATAAAACAATTTTGATAGTGTGGAATCATCTTGGAAGATAATTTCTCTTCTGTCCTGACTAAGAAAAAAAATTTGATGTACATTTATTCATCTTCAGTTCTATGGTCCTTCTCCTACATATCAGGTAGTTGCACCTCACAATGACATTACTTCTATTATTTGTGGGAATGTCAGTGACAGATACATATGATTATGGGGTAAGTAGGGGATATTCTTTGCACAAACCCTTTACCAACTGCTTAATTGTGGAGAATACAAATTCATACAACAATAGGAAGATGCAAGCACCTATGCATACACCATAAAATCCATAATCTGAGATTTTCCAAGGCATAATCCTATATGTCCTTTATGTAACTCTCAGGATAGAATAGTCAATCATCTAGTTGCTAATTTTTTTCTCGTCATCAATGGATGGAACTTCATCATACACAATTGGTGTGAGCAGTCTGCACCTCTTGACTTTCATCTTACTACAGAATTGGATTCCTTCACATGATATTCATTCTCCCATGCCAGCACGAAGAGGGTTATTCGCTTCCTGAAGCTGGTGCTCGATACTTGAAGAAAAGCAAAATAGACTTTAAAGTTTCAACCCTTGGCTTTTCTTTTGTTCCTCACTTCCATTAGGTTACCTACACTCTCCAAGTATTTGCATGGCATAGCATGGCTTTCCAGCATGTGCAATTCTGTTAGCTAAATGGCTCAAATAGTGAACTTAAAAGCCTTCAACCTTAAATGCAACTTCATCCTGCGAAACATCAAACTGTTGCTTTACCCAATACAGCGGTGTAGATAACAGTTAATTACTCATGTCATTTTATGACTTTTTTCATTGTGGAATGTTGATTACGTCTAATACCAAATGTAGTTACGAACAGAAGCTCGTGTAATTTAAACTGAAGTGTCTTTTGCACCTTTTAGGATTTAAACTGAAGTTTCTCTCAGGTAATTTTTCTTGAAGCTGGAGAAGCTCGTGCAGCTTTCAAGGGTTTAGCATATAAGCGATATAAGTAAGTTCATTGATTAATCCTTTTTTAAATTCTATTTAAAAAGAAATTTGAAAAGTTCAAGCACTTTCTAATGTACATTCCATTATGTCTTATGGGTGTTTATTTAAGGAAAAGACCGTTGTTAATCTCTAGTATTGGATACCACATGAAAGGTTAGATTTTAGGAAATTTAATTTGTAAATTAACATATTTTTCCCTTTGTTGCTGAAGCAACAACTATGATCACAATTTCCATATGGTGGAAGGTGTAGTCACAATTGATAAGCCTAAACATGGATATTTTTTTTAATGTCATCTTAGTCGTAATTGGGAGGAAGTTTGTTCTTGTTGTGAGCATTTTATTTATTTGGCTTTTAAAAAGTTAAAGTTTGAAAAGAGGAGGGTTGCTATTTGAGAATTGCCTAGTTATAACCCTACTGTGGAATCATGTCTACCAATGGGTATTGTCAGTTTGTGTCCCAGTGGCACTTACACCAAAACTGCAGTAAACATGCAATTGGACCAGTACACCAAATTGTCAGTTAGGTCATAGCTTGCGTTGGGTACAACATGACAGGTTCAGTTTGAGGACAGAATACACACGGTGTGAGTGTAACTATGAAGCAATATAATTTATGAATAATAATCTATAAAACACAAATGGAAGTTCCCATCAACTTCTTGTATTAGAAACAGTTGAAGGATGCATATTCAGATGAATGCGACAAACCGACAAAGAAAGAAAAAATAAAAAAAAAATGTTAGAATCAAGAAAGGAAAGGAAGATGTTGCAAGAAAGCAATGATTAACATTAAGAAAATGGGATTTACCACTAAAGGTCCAATAAGGACCATAAATTCAAAACAATTCAGTATTTCTTTGTAGCTACATATCCTAGTGTTTTTTGCTTCCTCTGGGACTTATTGGCACCAACTATATACATAATAAGCTTTATATGCTTCAAAAGTTAATTTGAAGTTGACTGCTTATGGTAGTTTTCTTGGCTCCTTAAATGACCATCATAAAATATGTACAAAGTTGAGTTCATATTATGGAATATTTGTTATAACAAAAAACTTTCAGAACACATCAGTTGACATTCTATTTTCTTGCCTTATCTTGTTACATCATGTGTTATAATTCTGTGATAAATTGCTTATACTGTAAAGGATGAGAAACTTATTTTGTTGATTTCATAAGAAAAGTCTCATTGAGAGAGGGACACAATACTTGATTGAGCATTTCGTGTCCTATCTTATATTTCTCTCTTTTTTTTTTGAATCGACAGTAAAGTTTTTTTTGTAGTTTGTAATTTCTCTAAAATTTGATTCATATTTGTGAATGAATGAATATGTTTTCATATGCTTCTGAAGATATGCGTCAACAGTCAACATTTTTATGTTTTTTTCTTCCATGTTTCCTATGCTACCAACATTTTTTATGTTTTTTTCTCCATGTTTCCTATTCTGTTGGTAGACTTTTGGATGTGATACTTCTGTATCTTCTCTGTTACTAATTTTCCTTTATAATGTTCCCAACTTGTAGGGATGTTCCATTATACTTGGAATGGGCTCCTGGTGACATTTTGTCTTCTAACCCAAAATCACAGAATGGGGAGAAAATTAGTGCAATTGGTGAAGAACATGTTAAGAAAGTTCTACTAGAGCAAAGTGTGGAAGGAATACCAGAAGAGGAGATTGATCCTGACAAGATGGAGGTGCGACGGTCTATAAGGCACATGTTATCTTTACAAATTTAATTATAATTAATATCATCTGTTTCTTTCCTTTCCATGCTAAAGTTGTGCCCTTCCAGAGTTTAAAAAAATATTAAATTAGTCATAAGGTCAATTTCGTTCAGCCGTAGGATCACTCAAATCTGGAATTACTACGCCATCTCATCCTTCCTAATTCATGATACTCTATCAAACAAAAGTATATAGCATATCTCAGTAAAATAATCAAATGAAAAAACTTTTGGTACCCTGATCATGTGACATTATAATTTATGAAAAAATAATTATTAATATTTGAAATTGATTCGTGGTATAACTTAAAAATGGTTTCAGAGAATCTGTTAATAGGCTTGATCCACTAGATCAAGATGGATAAATTAATACATCTGGTCCGCTATGTTGGTTGCATATGTGGCATTTGCATCTGCATTATGGATACGCAGACCACATGTTTAAGTATACACAAGGAAAGCACTTTTTACTTTCTTTTCCTGTGCAGTCTATGGGCCGCATCTGCATACAGGCAGGTCCATTAACCACTTTTTACTTTCTTTTCCACCATTTATTGTTAAGACTGTTCTCTGATAAGTTCCAAGCATAGTGGTGGTTTTAGTAATAATGTCTTATGCATTACAGATTAGTGCCTTGTGAACTTCCATGTCTGCATATGGGAATGTCTATATCTCAGTCCAAATAAATGACTTTGGTTATAGTCGGAGACATTTACTTTGTGCTAAAAGCATCATCTCTTCTAGGTTCCACCTTTAGCTTCATAGGAACTCAAGGCAGCAACTCTTATGGGCTAACCTGAACCCAGACTGAAGTTTGCTCATATTGGATGGAGTTTACTGGTTCTCAGAGTAGGCTTAGGTCAGGAAAGCTCAACTTGAGTTGGCATCGGATCAAGGCGTTTGCAACCTAATTTAACCCAGTTTGTATAAATAGCTCTAAAGTTATCACTGTGCAAGTAACCTAATGCCTGATAATGCCTGTAGAATGATCCCTTGATAATGTAGCACAAATATGAAAGTCCAAATTATTGTTAATAGGCCTTAAATTCCATGAACACAAATGTTTCTTTTTCATCTCCTGATGTTACACAATTTTTTGTTATTCATGAGGTACATCCTCTCATCGTCTTTTAACCTGTGCTGATAGCCTTGATACTTTCATGTGAACATGGTACTTGTTCTGAAGTATTTTTGCAATAAAAAGAATATCTGCATGGATTTATATTGAACAGAATCTTCATATTCTACCTTAATGGATAATTCTTTTTTTACTTAATCCTTTATGTTAGTCTTTGTACTACCTGAGTCTTACTGAGCATTACAATTTCAAGAACCTTCCCAGAAATTTGTGTTTCTCTAAATTAATTGTCAAATCTGTTTTTGGTTTGAAAAAATTAGTTGAATAGATTCGTTGCTAACCTTTGAAGATGGATATATTTTCTTTATTTTTTATTTTTGTTCTTGTTATCCAGTCACGATCACTATTTGTCAAGAACCTGAATTTCAAGACAACTGATGACACTCTGAAGAAACATTTTAGTGATAAAATGAATAATGGGACAATAAAAAGTGTAAAGGTACATTCTCTTGATTGGATTGTGAGTTTTCTTCTCTTTATTCTTCTTTTCAAATGTTCTTCCTGTTTTTTTAGGTAAAAAAGCACCAAAAAAAGGGAAAGGATGTTTCCATGGGTTTTGGATTCATTGAATTCGATTCTGTGGAAACTGCAACCAGCGTATGCAAGGATTTACAGGTAAAATACCAGCTGCTATTTGGAGATACTCAACAGAGAAACTTACACAGATCAAATGACTTTATTTCTCTTGTTTAATTGTCGTCTAATAATAGCTCTTTATACTTTACACTCCAGGGAACTGTTTTGGATGGGCATGCCCTTATAATGCAACTTTGTCATTCCAAGAAAGCTGGACAGGTTCCTAAAACAGACGAGAAGAATAAGAGCTCAACAACATTGATGGTAAAAAATGTTGCATTTGAGGCAACCGAAAAGGATCTAAAGCAGCTGTTCAGTCCATTTGGTCAGGTACTGTTATGTATTCAATTACTGTCTTATATGGCATTTCGAAGTTCTCAAAAATCTCTATTGATAGTGGGGATATCTGTTTGACTATTGGTGACAATCCTTAGTAGATATTTCCACCTCATAAAATATGTTTGGCATATAAGAATTACTTGGTCGAAATTACATGATTCCATACTCCAGTGCTTTTAAATCATGCTCTGATTGCAGATCAAGAGTTTAAGATTGCCAGTGAAGTTCGGTGGTCATCATAAGGGTTATGCATTTGTGGAGTACGTTACTAAGCAAGAGGCACAAAATGCATTGGAGAATCTTTCAAGCACGCATCTCTATGGTCGTCATCTGGTAATTTCCTTCACAGCCATCCCCTCATATACGTGCGAATCCATTGCCCATGAAGCTTGGCTAACTTTTTATTTTTTGTTCTTTAGGTCCTCGAGCGAGCAAAAGAGAAAGAAACAATGGAAGAACTAAGAGCAAGGGCTGCTGCCCAGTTTGGAGTTGACAATGGTGGTTTATCCAAGAAAAGGAAAGCCACTTCTGTGGTTGAAAGCGCCGAGAAGTTTGCAAGAATGCTATAGCGTTCCTAAATGTGATTATGATATCTACTTCTCATTGTATCGACACACAAAAGGGAATTATGTTGGCCAAACGAAATATGTATTTTTGTTTATCTTTTTTTCTGTATTTACCGAGTCATAGAGCACAAAGGGTTAATTTGACTTTACTCATGAGAATCCACTCATCAATTTTGCCGTCATAGAGCACATCGGTACGAGCCTTGATATCGTGATCTTTAGATCATATTTATTGAGAGAAATAAAAATTTTCTTTTTCTAGAATGTTTTAAACCAACCAACATGCATGTAGTGATCTTTCTGACTGCGGACCAAAAGGAATAAAAGCTAAAGAACAGTTAAAATAAAAGCTGGAAAATTAATTTTTGCCATAGTTAATAAAAATGTTTTATCCTTTAAATTGTTTTGTGCAATCAAGCCGGAGTGTATCTGAAGGCGGTTCAGTTCTGATTCTTTTCTTTCGAAATCACCGGTTCGATGGTTGAAAAAAGCAAAAAAAGAAAGAAAAAAAAAGGAGGTCAACCACCATAAGCCCCATGAAGCCACGGGGAAACCCTACATTAGCATCTCCAAATCGAAGCATATCCTACTGATAGTGAGCGAGGGCAGTCAACCACCGATGACGAGTCCAAGTCGCTCTCCACCTTGCAATACAGTGGTCCCTTAAAGCTTTGAAAAGACTCTACATCAACATCTCCAAATCGAAACAAATCCTCCTCATCGATGAAGTTGACAGTGAGCGAGGGCAATCAATATCACCGACGATGAGTTCGAGTCGCTCTCCACCTGAAATCTTGAAAAAACCCTACATTAATATCTTCAAATTGAAGTAAATCCTCCTCAAAATCATCGTTTCGAAACTGGAGTCAGATCTAAATATACCGTACATATTTTATATAATGCATGTTACGCCTATCGATACTATCTATGATATGTGACTTGTTCAGAGCTAAGTATGATATGTATGATTACAGGGCTGCCACCAAAAGTTAAGTTGATTCATCAAAGATATTATATGACAAAGGTTAATGCAAATGTTGTGGAGATGCCGTACGACAGGGACAATAATGAAAATGTTTTTGGAGCTTCATAAATGAATCGATAATTTGGTAGGGGCGTATAAGCAAAAAGGAAAAGCTCCTACTTTGACATTATCTCTGGTTGAAGGCACTCGAGTAACAGAATGAAAAGAAGTGAAGCTGAGAAGAAGGTGATGAGCATGTGATGGGAACAGCCTTTGTGTCTGTCTCCTCGGCATCAGAGCTCACAGCACCTCAACTCTTCCTCTCTCTCTCTCTGTCATCTGCTTTGCCTCTTATTTAGTGTTGGATCTGTCACCACGGTGGCTGGTGGCTACCCAATGCCACAATCGTCTGACCCTTTTTTTTTCTTCTCTCTCTGAGGCATACAACATGAAGAAAGAGTGATGCACGAGTGGGTTAATCCTTATCGGAAGATTCAATAGAAGGATTTGATAACCTTGTTCATTCAACATGATTGGGGTTCTTTTGCTGCAGGAGGTCACTTGTAGATCTCAGGGGCAACTGTCGGTCATTCCATGTGGCTGTGGAGTTCAGACTGAGATCTGTAAGGAAAAGTTTTTACTATTGTGAAGTAAGAGGAGAAGAACCAATTCGATCAGATTCTTCTGCTTTGATCGCACGTTAAATTTCTTCCTTTACTGACTGACAGCAAAAGACGAGATGCACCCGAGCGACTTTTATCTCGTGACCCATCAGCCACCACTTAGCTTCACATAACGACACACGGCATGGGTATCTAACAATAAAGACACAACAGGAACTATAGAAAACTGCAGCAGATCTCGTGTTCCTCGCCGGTGCAGGCGGCAGAGGAAAGGGACAGAAGCGAGTGGAGGAAGAGGACGGGGATGAGAACCTTTGAAGGACTCCCATCACAGAAAAGACGTCTTTGGTGGTGGGATTCCATGCCTGCCCGACTATTGCGAGTCCACAGCCACTCAAAACAGCCTTTTGAGCACAGCCAGCCCGAAACCATCACCTCACTCGGATCAAGGCTTTCGACACCCTGTTTGCATTGTTCTCTCGGTTAATCTCATTCACCACATTGGCTGTGTCACTGTCTCTGCTGCAGGAGAAACTGTGACTTTGGTAGCATATATTTAAAGGCATCCCGAGGTGGATCGGCGGTGATCCTGTGCGTGTGTGTCCGTGCGCGAGAGAGAGAGATGATGATGACGACGACGACGACGATGAGGCGGGAAGACTTGTGCTGGGTAGCAGAATTTAGAATGACATCTTCTCCTTTTCTCTTCTCTCACACTGTAGTAGATGTAGTGTTTTATGATGAAGTACATGGGGATCCACCTACACACTCGATGTTACATGGTTTAGGAATGATTTTTTTTGGTATAATCATATTTTAACATAAGATAAACATAATTAGTAAATAAACAAATAGATCAGTAGCATTTCAAAGATGATTTTGAGTTCCTCGAAGAACAAAAGTCAAAATATGACATTAGTCATTGTATTTCGTGAACAATATACCAGAATTTTATGACAATTTGATGCCTAAGAAATCTCAATCTATAATATCTGATTGATAGAAGATAAGATTTTTTTAACTATATAAGAAAATCTCTTTATTCTATTGAGAAAAATCCTTCATTCTTCTGAGGGAAATCCTTCCTCCTAATCTGTATAAATAGGAGATAAACATTTTAATGTATTTAAGAGTGCTTGTACAATGATGAGTGGGGTGTTCATGACTTCCTCCACCAAGATGCTTGTACAATGATGGGTGGAAGAAGTTGGAAGAATTATCCTTTACCCTTAATTTACATATGGCTAATGAAAACTTCTCATGAAGATGATCAGCGATATCCTTGGCAAGCTGTATCCTGAGAAGGCAATGGAGGCAGATCAGAAAGGCTATGATTCTGCCAGTATGAACATTTCTTGCATTGTGTTGATGGCCAAAAGCTGAAGGATGACTTCGTCGCAGCCATGCCTTTTATCTTCTTCTTCTTCTTCTTTCTTTTGATATATGCCTATTAAATTTGGTCACCCGTAGCAGTACATCTCCCTATTAACTATGAGATCACTTTTATATGTGCAGATTGATTGGTAGTCGGTATTTTGAGCATCTTCTACTCGATAGTAGGATTGTGGAAAGATCTTGACAAATATATGCTGCCATTGGGATGTCAGATACATAAATGTATTCGCTGCAGCTGCTGCTGCAGTGCTGACAGTGGACGAAGCTGAGCAGAAGATGAAAATGACGTTGAAAAATGAATGAATCCTTCGGAGCAAGCCATTTTCTTTCTCTCATATATAGAATTATAAGCATGCATACATCTCGTCGGTACACAACGCATAAACCTTTGATAAAACATAGACATACATCTCAGTATCATATGCACTTCTCTTTGGAAAAGACACTCGTCTTTCTCTGAAATGTGCATACTATATGCATAGGAAGAAGGCATCGACCCTTTGGGAAAAAGGCATTCTTCTTTTATCTGAAACGAGTAGAATATATACATGCATCTAATTGGCACAGTACTGAAAGGAATCCATGAGAAGGATGACAATAAGAATGCATGAGAACCCTTTGCAGAGGACACTTTTTCTCTCTCTGAAGAATATGCACATACATCTTATGGATACAGTACCGAACCACAGGCAGCTTTTCGGCTGGGGGAGAGCAGCATCCGCATACATCCGGTTGATACAACACGGAGAGGAATCCATGGGAAGCAAGACAGACAGAATGCAAGAACCCTCCCTGTGGAAAAGGCACTTTTCTGTACAAATACATCTCCACTTCTCACCGGATACAGCACCGGGAGAGAGAGGAATCCATAGGAAGCATCCATTGGGAGATGGAGCTGGGCGTTGCTCGGCTTTCTAGGGAGCTCCTCCTCCACACATGACCTGCTCACTGCTCAGCATCTTCCTTCATTTCTTAATTAATGCACGCTCACTACCATCCGAGGCCGTCTTCTCTCTGCTGCCCCCACACGACCACGGCGCCCACTGTGCCAAATTCCCACAAGCATCACCAGAGATGTACGTCGTCATTGAACCGCAAGTCCACAGTCTGTCCTGTGGAGCTGCAAAGCTGAGCCTACGGCTTTCTTTCATGAAAATTCGTGCAGCCTTTGGTCACCGTAATACCCATCACCTGAGATCATCAGCTCAGGAATTGGAGGTCGAGCTCAGCCTTGATTGGGACCAGAACGACTGATTCGGACCCAATTAGTCAATGGAAATAATAGACATTGCAAAGGCGCATTGACCACTTCTCAGTCCCAAATGGAGCTGTAGACTCAACAAGAAAATTAGAGTGAGTAATCAGATTCTACTTTTTTTTTTCTCTTTCAAAAATTATGATTAATAGCAATTTTAAAAAGAATATACACAATGAATTTTAGCATTAAATGTAATAAATCAATATCAAGTAAGGAACAAGAATTGCAAAATAAATTATTTAGAAAATAAAAAATAATAATAATGAATTTGCATTGCATAAATCAATCTATCAAACCATTGCAAGAAGTGCACAAATTAGAAATATAATATAATATAATACCTGATTTGGGCTTAACAATTAGTAACAGAGAACTTTTCATTATGGGATAACATTGTTGGTTTCAATCAATTTCTACTTTTAGGTTTTTCTCTAATATATATAAATATGCAAGGAAAAAAAAAAGTTAGATTTGGTTGAAAAGATGTACAGTGGACTTTATTTATGTTACCTTGATTGGTATCAATCTTCTTATACCACTAAAATATTATAAGAGAAAGAAAAGAAAAAAAATTATGAATAAATAATAAAAACAAGATTCGAACCTAAAATCTTACGATAATTTAATTTAATATCTTACGAGAAATTATCAAAATCTTTACTAAATATATATTTTGAACCCTTAATCCTTGATAAGTGAGTCTAGTAAATCACTGTGAAACTAATATTTAAGATACAATAATATATTTTATTATAAATAAAAGGAAAATAAAATAAAATTCATGATATAGAGACAATCATTATAATGATTAGAACCGCTTGTTGAGTCGATAAAGAAGACCTGAGCTACAGGAACATGGCTCAATCAAAAGATATAAAGGAAGCAGCACGGGTTTATCTTGAAAGCTGAAACCGAAACCTCCGTGTCCATATAGCTTTCACCTTCCCTTACCTCTCTCTCTCTCTCTCTCTCTCTCTCTACCTCAAAAAGAGAGAGACACACATATTCTCCCACTCTCCATCCCACCCCTCGAGGCCACAAAGTTTGCATTAAACAACGAGGGAAAACCCAACTACAACACAAAGTAGCGATCTTTCAAGCACACTACATTCTATCCGAAGTGTGCAGTAGAATTAATGGAGATGTGTTGGGAAGGAGGAGGAGGAGGGGTGGCGGCGGAGACAAACAAGCCGTTGCCGGCGCCTTTCCTGACGAAGACGTATCAACTGGTGGACGACCCTGCCACCGACCACATCGTCTCTTGGGGGGACGACCGCACCTCCACCTTCGTGGTGTGGCGCCCGCCAGAGTTCGCCCGCGACGTCCTCCCCAACTACTTCAAGCACAACAACTTCTCCAGCTTCGTCCGCCAGCTTAACACCTACGTATGCTTGCTCCCCTATTCCTCGTCTTCCTCTGCTTTTCCTTGTTCCTAGTGTTTGTAGCTGAGCTCGTCTTGTTTCTTCTTCGGTCTGTTAATGGTGGCAGGGGTTTCGGAAGGTGGTGCCGGAGCGATGGGAGTTCGCTAATGAGTTCTTTCGGAAGGGCGAGAAGCACCTGCTGTGCGAGATCCACCGCCGCAAGACCTGCTCCCCCTCTTCCTCCTCGTTTCCGTTTGCTTCGTCTCCTCCTTCGTTCCCTCTCTACCACCACTTCGACGACTACCGTATTGCCGTCCCTCACTGGCAGGACGCCACCCCGTCGTCGCGTATCCTCCTCCTCGGGGGCAATGATGTCGATGCCGCTAATGCTGTTAGAATGGTCAGCGGAGTAGGAGGAGGAGGAGGAGGGGGGCAGGCGACGGCGGCGGCGTTGTTGGATGAGAACGAGAGGTTGCGGCGGAGCAACGCGGCGCTGCTGTCGGAGCTCTCTCACATGCGGAAGCTCTACAACGACATCATCTACTTCGTCCAGAACCACGTCCGCCCCGTCGCCCCCAGCTCCGCCGCCGCTGCTTCCGCCAACTTTCTCCTGCCCTCGTCTTTTCAACGGCGAGGGGGTCGCACCTCCGGAAGTCCCACTTCCAGCAGCTCCCTCACCATCGCCGACGAGCCATCGCCTCCTCCGCTAGACAACGGGACCGATGACAAGAACAGAGGCTGCAACGAAGAGAGCAGCAGCGCGAAGCCCAAGCTCTTTGGGGTGCCACTTGATGGCTGTACCAGTAGCAGCAACAACAAGCGTGGCTTGGACGTCCACGAGACGACGACGTCGCCGTCCACAAAACCACGTCTGGTGTTAGACAAGGAAGATTTGGGGCTCAATCTAATGCCGTCGTCTCCCCCCCCTTGTTAACATGCATACCGATCTCTTCTCGCAGCTTCTAGTCTAGATTTGGTCCATTCATCGATCTTAGCGTATGTCATGTTGTTTCTGATCTTTTCAGCTTCGCCACTTTCGTAGTTGCTTCGTTGTGTACTGCTGAGAGCTAGTGTAAATAATCCAATCCTAATGGTTCGGTGCTGAAACCCCGAATACGAATCCATGAAAAGCAACTTCTTCTTCTCCTCCTCCTTATCGACCTTCGAAAAGAAGAAAAGCGAAGTCTACACGAGGGAAGACTCTTTTTAGGTTGGTCAAGCAAAGCATGCACGACGCCACAGTACTAACATTAATCCAAGAAAAGGTAGTCTAAATCAGCAATCGAAACCGGAAACCTGGAAACAGCTGGGGGAGTGGAGTGGATGAGCAGCAGTGGAAATATCATCAGCAACAAGGAGAAAGAGCAGAATGGTGTCTTCTTCCAAGCTCCAAATCAAAAACTACTCGGAACGTGATAGTTCTCAGAGATTCCCCGTCCTCGTGCTGCCATGCAGACTACATCGCAGGCTGACCCACTTGTTGATCCACATAAAATGACAAGAAACAAAGCAACAAGAAAGCGACAGAAGAGCAGGGAGGACAGCGGATCGATGTGTGGCTGTTATTTTGAGGACGATGCATACACAAAGAGGCGACTATGTCTACTATGTTTCGGATGATTCCCAGCTGAAGCTTCTGGCGATGCAATTAATCATCGCACTATTGGTCTGGTCATACTCAGTCGGGCAGCGTGAAGCAGCCTGCTGTCTTTCCTGGAGCAGTAACATGCGATTGCCTCTTTTTCTACCATCTTTAAGGGTTTGATGATACCGCCAGGCTCTTTTGATGGGCTCATGGGGTTCTCTTTTCCTCTTCTTTACCTTTCTCTTGCTCCGAGATCCAATTAGGGGGCCATTGACTGGGGAATGCCTTTTGCCGAAAACGCAATACCTGTCGCCAGAATTGCTTTATCGTATGTTGTAAAGGGAACAAGAATAAAGATGTGGAGTGGACTCCGTGTAGGCAGTAGGCTGCCTTTGGGAGTCTTCTCGTCTCGGTGCCATGGATGCCCGAAAGAGAAAACAAAGTGTTGATGGAAACTCACGGGAGACTGAATGATGTCTAACGAGAAAGATAAAGCCAGAAAGCATTGGGAGGATAGATCAGAGACGAACCAGACTGGGTCGGATGCACACGCAGAACACGTGAGGCCGCTCGTGTGATCGTTAAATCTAGAAAACTCCGCACCAATCTGTGATGTTCGCAGGCATTCAGTACGACGACATTACTTATAAATCTAAAGTCTCAATTACTTGCTTCCACTACATAAATCTTCACGATAATAATAATAATAAATCGAAAAGTCTCAATTACTTGCGTCCACTACATAAATCTTTTATCTTCATTGACTATAAATTTTAGTTTGCAGTAGGCGTAGTCTTTGTAATTTCAGAATCAGCCATCACGCATTTACTCAAGCAGCTGTCTCACAAGTTACAGCCATGAGTGGTATGAAACCAGACTTGTTTATTCTCGGCAATGCTGAGGAATTGGGCAACCCAATTAAATTCAAACATAGAGATAGGAAGATCGAATTGTAGGGAGATTTATTGCGGAAGCTTGTTGAGCTTGCAGTAGGCGTAGTCTTTGTACTTCTTCGGCTTATACTTGGCTGGGCTCTCATCGCCGACGAGCTGTTGCAGAGGGCCAATTACCATCTCACCAGGAGGCGCGCAGAACACTGGCCAAGACATCCTCACCTTCTCTTTGTTCACGGTCGTTCTGTGCAGCACGCTCTTGTATGTTCCATTGCTCAAAATCTACATAACACGACACCAATAGATGAGAAAGAAGATGAATGGTATATGTATATAGTTTGTTCTTTCTGAGTGACCTCGATCTGATCACCGATGTGGACGATGACAGCATTAGGAATGAAGTTGACGTCAATCCAGTGCTCATCTTTGAAGACCTGCAAACCCGGCACAAGGTTAGGGACGAGGAAGGTGATAGCACACATGTCAGTGTGCGCCACCACGCCGAGAGCCAGGTCAGGCCGAGGACACGGTGGGTAGTAGTTCATCTTTAGACGTAGCTCCAGTCCATCTCCACCGAGTGCTCCCTTGAGGACATGCTCCTCCAGTCCCAGTCCCCTCGACAGCGTCATCAGCATCTTGTCCACCAGACCCACCAGGTGTTTGCCATATTCCTCGTTTGCTTTCCTGTCAAAACAGCGGCTGATTCATCCCTCCTACATCTCATAATATCTTTTACACAATCTTAATCTTAATCTTTTTCAACATATGAATATTTTTTTTACTCTCTAATTTTTTTTTGTGATATCATATTAGAAATCCATTAACTATGAAATTGAATCAAATTGGTTAGATAATCAAGTCAAATATCAACTCAATCAAAAAACTTAAGCTATTTGATTTGGGGATCCAACTCAATATATATTATCTTACTATTTTTATATTTGTCAGGACTATTCTTTTAATCCTCATTTCAATCTCTCCTTATGTATCAATATTTTTCTAGCGATGCTGCTATCATCGAATCATGGACTCCTCTCTCTTCTCTATGACTATTGTAACATCCTTGATTAGTCCCACGTTAAAAGTGGATAAGATTAAGATTGACTTATAAAGATTTGATGAGTATATTATTATAAATTTTAATTTAAATATTTTGATCAGTAATTTAGTTCAAACGAAGTTGATAGACCAATTAACCCGTAAACCCGAGTTGTGACATTTGTTTTGAAGTTTCCAAAACAAAGCACACAATTTACGGATCCTACGGCTGATATGAATGAGACAAACAAAATTGATGCTATGCGTGAAGCACGAGGTCCATATTCTAAAGGCAAAGCCCCGTCCACATCGTCTCCTTCCGCAGGCCAATTCTACCAAGTCTCCGACGAGTCAACATCCTCGACAAACATAACTTGCCTTCTGCCGGAGGCACCTACTACGAGTCATCGTCTCAATCAACACACAAGAAAACAATTCCCTAGATTCAATGTAGTAATTGCCTCCAGTAAAGATAGCTTGATATACACATAGAACAGTGAGAAAGAGAGAGACCTGATCACTTTACCTATAATCAGCAGGGTTCTTGGGCCAGATGGCGTGGTTGACGCGAGCCGGCGGCGAAATGTAGTGGAAGAAGAAGTCTACCCAAGCCTTTTTGCCCTCCAACTCCCTCTGCAGCTTGGTCCCATATCCTTCCGAGCTCCCCGGTTTGCATTCCATCGCGTACATCTCCTTCTCCTCCTGCGGCAACTCGAAGAATTGCTTGCCGACGCGCTGAAGCTCACGGATCACCTCCCTCGGGATCCCGTGGTTCAGCAGTTGGAAGATTCCCCACTCCCGGCTGGCCTCGGCGACGGCGATCGTCAACCGGTCCCGGTCGGCGCCCGCGAGGTCGATGACGGGGATCTCCGGCGCGGGGCCGCGGTAGGTGGTGATGCCCGGCTGCTCGTGCTCCGACCGTATGAACTCCGGAGGCATAACACCGTCGGCGGCGCAGACGGA
The DNA here is from genome assembly GCF_036884655.1 of Musa acuminata AAA Group. Classification (NCBI taxonomy): domain Eukaryota; kingdom Viridiplantae; phylum Streptophyta; class Magnoliopsida; order Zingiberales; family Musaceae; genus Musa; species Musa acuminata. The sequence goes on from NC_088336.1 coordinate 31,340,265, forward strand.
AGCGATGACTTGAACCCTCTCCACCTCCATCTTGCGTGGGTGCTACGCACTAGCCTGAGGCCGCTTCTTGCGCTCGAGTTGGTGGATTGTGATAAGCTAAGATAAGAAGGGAGATTGCCGGTCTGGCACTAGGGTCACTCTTTTCTAGGTTAAGTGTGTCGGCAGTCGAATTACCACGGCGGAGCACACATGCGAAGTCTCTGAAAACGACAACATTTACTGTTGTATTCTTCTTCATATCTATATCAACCATTATGTCAGTTACCATCCAAATGTTTATTGATTATCACCTATTAGATCATGATAAATCTAATATTGAGATATTGATTTAGTTTCGAGTCGAAAATAAGCAAACAAATCAGTTGTCTCATCGGACTCATGAGCGCTGTTAAACGATGACGAGGAACGGGAAAAGCATGTAACGTAACAACGGTTACTGTGGAAGCTTGTTGAGCTTGCAGTAGGCGTAGTCTTTGTACTTCTTGGCCTTGTACTTGGGAGGGCTCTCATCACCGACAAGCTGTTGCAGAGGGCCAATTACCATCTCACCAGGAGGAGAGCAGAAGACTGGCCACGACATCCTGACCTTCTCTTTGTTCACGGTTGTTCTGTGCAACGCGCTCTTGTATATCCCATTGCTCAAAATCTACGTAACACAACGCCAATAGATGAGAAGGAAGAAGAATGAATGAGATATGTATACTTTTAGTTATTTTGGTGACCTCGATCTGATCACCGATGTGGACGATGACAGCATCAGGAACGTAGTTGACGTCGATCCAGTGCTCATCTCTGAAGACCTGCAAACCAGGGACATGGTTGGGGACGAGAATGGTGATAGCGGACATGTCAGTGTGAGCCACCACCCCGAGAGCCAGGTCAGGCCGAGGACACGGCGGGTAGTAGTTGATCTTTAGGAGTTGCTCGAGTCCATCTCCCCCAAGTGCTTCCTTGAGGACATTATCTCCCAGTCCCAGTCCCCTCGACAGCGCCATCAACATCCTGTCCACAAGACACGCCAGGTGTTTGCCGTAGTGCTCGTTTACTTGCCTGTCAAAACCGCAAAGGTCAAAACAGGTTACCTAGATGAGTCAGATAATTCAAGACATACTGAGGTTTGACTGGATGAAGCACATGGCGGTGATGTGAAAGTGGCATTTAAAATATGGCTCGCCGTGGAATACGAGGCTCATATTCTCAAGCAATGACCTTGCTTTGCCCATATAAAAAACACCATGCACATTGTCTCCTTCCCTACGCCAATTTCCTTGAAAGTCTACACGAAGCATCATCCTCAACTAACATTAAATTAACCCTCAATCTGATCACCAACTCCAATTAGTCACCACCTCAAACAACACATAAAAGAGAATAATTCCATATATAAACTCACTATATACATATATATGTATATATAATTACTTTACCTATAATCGGCAGGTTTCTTGGGCCAGATGGCGTGGTTGACGCGAGACGGCGGCGATACGTAGTGGAAGAAGAAATCAACCCAGGCCTTCTTGCCCTCCAACTCCTTCTGCAGCTTGGTGCCATATCCTTCCAAGCTTCCCGATCCGGGCACCATCGCGTACTTCTCCTTCTCCTCCTGCGGTAGCTCGAAGAATTCCATGCCGACGCGCTGCAGCTCACGTATCACCTCCCCCGGAATCCCGTGGTTCAGTAGTTGGAAGATTCCCCACTCTCGGCTGGCCTCGGCCACGGCGATCGTCAACTGGTCCTGGTCGGCGCCCGCGAGGTCGATGACCGGGATCTCCGGCGCGGGGCCGCGGTAGGTGGTGATGCCCGGCTGCTGGTGCTCCGACCGTATGAACTCTGGCGGCATGGCGCCGTTGGCTGCACAGACGGACGCGATGGTTTGAACCCTCTCCATCTCCATCTTGTGTTGGTCAAGGTCGGAGCTGCTACTAGCAAGAACCTGGTTCTTTTGTTCACGTTGATGGATTTGTTAAGGCTACCCAGGTACAAATATGGGAGAGGAAAGGTTTCCATTTTGGCACGGAGTCATTCAATACTAAAGTAAAGCCATGACTTAATATTCTATTCCATGTGAAGAAGAAAATGTGTCTTTGACATGTGATCCTCCAACATGCTGAAGATGTCTCGTCTTTTAACATTATGGCTGTCTCCATCCAATATATAATTATATATTTGAGCTAAGCCAACCTTACCCTTGTCTTCTTCACATGACGCGTGAATCACTTTATTGAAACTCGATCTCAGCGAATCTATCTTCCGATACTCTAATGAAAATTAATTAAAACCAGTAACAGATTTTGACTATGCATAGTTTCATTATGAATCTTTCTTACACCACCACGTTTTTGTCCTATGGACTCTTTACCAGGTGATGGATCGCTTTTAGAGAGTGGTACCGATTCAATCAAAAAATGGTGAAATAAATGCGCAGGTATTACTTCTTCTAAAGATGACAACTCAAAATTTAGTAAAGGCACCATAGCAATAATTGGTAATACTATCTTTGTAGTGAATAGTTTGGAGCAAGCACATGTATCCATAAGAATAAGACTTCATCTCTGCCTCCATAACCACTAAAAACAGGTAGCCATTTATTGTACTTATCATCACAGTAAGGTTGTTCCCCTCGCTTAGGTAATACATGCAAGAATTGGGAAACAAGCTTTCTAAGACAGCCTGCTAGAATCACATTGTCACGAATATTAGAGAACCAAAAATCAGTGACTAAACAAATGATAATCTAAATTACAAAGGCCATTACTGAATAATCCTCGGAAGCCCTCTGTTGTTATCATGCTAAATGCTGCAATAACCTGTTTAATTGAGTTTTACAGGCAGAAGGGATGAGAATAAAACCATCCCAGAAAACATGTCAAAAGCAATCAATGTTTTGCCTTGGAATGATGTTACACTTCCATGCAAAATGGACTGAAACGTCAAAAATTGTGTCATTGATATCCATAAATAATTATGCGGCGGCCTTCAACTTCCCAACCTCTGAAGCAGGAGCTGCAGCAGGAGCAACTCCACCAGTGGTAGGCCTGAAAAAGTTACTTATAAAGTCTAAGCATATGAACTTAAAAAGGGGGAAGATCAATGATAGTTTCCAAGAGGCACTTACAGGCCAACCATGACTTTGAATGCATCATAGATCCCCCATTGTGCACCAGTCAGAGTACCAATCATAACAATGCGAAGAGGAAGGCCACGTGTGAAAAGACCCCACATACCAAGCTTTTTCACAGCCTATGCAACAGAATAAAATAAATTCCATCAATCACAACTATCATATGTGCATAATCCGAACAAGAAGAGAGAGGCATGAGAGATTAGAAATTGATATAAACACAATATGATTAAGGAAAAAAGGAAAGAGCTGATATACTGCAGAATGTTTTGAGTACGCACATCACCAACTGTGGCACCTTTGGCATTGTTAAGGAAAGAGACGAGGTTGTCAGCTGGATGAGAAACTATAGCACAGAAAATTCCAGCAATATAACCACCAGCAAAGCTCACTCCCAGCTGGAGTGTTTTGGTACACTGTTCCTTAGGTGTTGGAATAGCATATTTGTAGACCATCTCAACCACAGTCTCGAATGAGGCAAACTTCATCATAGTATCTGCACCGAGCAACCCATATAATTTTGTTAGAAGCTAATCTTGTACACTTAAGATTATATGACAGGCAAATCTAAGCATGTAAACATTGATAAATAAAAACATAAACATAAAAACACAGTTCCCAACTTCAATCATCTGAAACTAGCCATCTCAATGTGAGAACTTTCCTGCAAACTCTGGGATGGGCCCCACAAATTTGCCTTTTCAGGATGGACCCAAAAGGTACCTCTGCAAGAGGGGTGATCATAGACTCTTCAAGTCCTTGACTCTCCAACCACTACAGGCCTAAATGTGGCTTCATCAGGTCTCTAGGTTGGAAGCCAAGGTCTTTCTGCAAGCCATGAGCAGCAAAAAACTGATGAGGTCCATCACTAGTTATCGTCGGTGAAAGCACTCTGACCCACAAGAAATTGTCTAAACACCTCTAGGAGAGAAGTAACTTTGGACTCTTTATGAAGTCTCGGCTATCCAACTTTCGAACCAATATGAAACTAAATATGGTCTTATCAAAAATTAAAATTACAATGCTAGAAGAAGCAACTATAGCAATGCAATTTCACAGAAAGAGCTCAAAATTTGTACTTATACACAGAGAATCACACACATATTCAAATAGTAATAGCATAATTATTTTTACATGGGTTTTCAAGTATTGCATGTTAATCCAATTACATGTATGCTTGACTTCGATAAAGAAACCAAGAGGTCATTTTGTAACTTTTGAGAGAGAGTAACAAGTCATTTTGTAAATAATTTTAAGTAAATCCTAACAAAAGAAGCCACAACTTATGAATATGTGAAAAGAAGAACATATGCACACTCATAGTCATGATAAACCTTTAATGCATGGCACAAAAGGTTGCTGCATGCTATATAAAGTGAATCAGAGACGAGACAAGCAGCCCAGTGATAAGAAAAATGGAGTGTTTCATATTTGAGGTATCACATATCCAGATCACATTGTTGGTTTCTGCTAAAGAAATATCAAAAGCACTACAAAATACAATATAAAATTGTATCAACAATAGATCTGCGAAGCCCTTATAACAGAATTTATAGCATGTTTCTATGAATGCAAGGATCATGCACCATGTCTAGAAATAAACCTCTCATAATTAATTAACTAATGGAGTAACTGATTTCTCTTTCAATTTACCCTACAGTAACGTACCTCTAAATGTTTTCAGCATTCAGCACTATGCCACCATGTACAACAACAAAACTAATATTGGTTTGGCAAGATGCTACTTCTAATACACCACAAAAGCAAATTAGCCAGAAATATCTGCAAAACAATACTGACCAGCTGATAAAAACAAGCAATAGGAGAACATTTACTTACAAGGAATCTGACGTCCCCAAAGCGGAACTATGCCTTTGTACAATCTGCATCAGAACAGAATTGAGGAGCAAAAAATCATTAAAAGAAGGCAAACAGACTAAGCAGATAAACATTAGGGCAGATAAAATGACACAAGAAAGGGATCATACCCCGAAACACCCTCAGATCTGACAAACTTAGGCAACCCATCGCTCAATCCCCTAGCAAACCCAGGCTGTGTCTGGACCCGCACCTTCACAGCCTCAAAGGGGCAGAGAGCTACATCAGCAATCACCTCAGCAGAAGCAGACCCAGCAAGATATATCAACGTCTTATACTTGGCAGCATACTCAGGCCCTGCTATATCTGAATAGTATTTCTTGAAGAACTCATAAAACCCAAACTTGCACGCCCCCTGTGCGCTGTATCCAAGCAGGGTTGGTACCCAGCCCCTGAAGAACCCTCTGACCCCTTGTTCTTTTAGCAAGACTCCAAATCCTGATGAGATGCTTTTGTACTTAGCTGGATCGATCTAACATATGACGGCAAAGACTCATGTTAAATTAAATATAATTTTATAAACAAAAGAATCAACCTGATCTAGAAAATACATTCAATTTAAATGAGTCTACCACAAACAAAATATTCAAGACCTGAAAATTGCTTGCAACAAATTATATTCAACAACTAACAAATCAGGTGGATATCAGACGTCAACACATGAGAATCGTGTTCAAACTCACAGATCGATCCACAGAATACTATGCAAGTTCAGAGAATTCAAGATGAACCTTGGAAACAGGAAATCTTTGGACTATAATAAATCAGTAGCATTATTCAAGATGAAGAGGTAATAATCAATGTCTTTAAAGTCCAAGCAGAGTGAAATCAAATCCAAGAAACCAATCAATATGTATAATCCGGACGCATGAGTCACCAATCCAGAGAAGCTCATATTGCGTCAATGCAATATCACCATTTCAACAGCAGCTACCCTAAAAATCAGAGTTCTGAGCTAAACTATACAAAGATCACATTAAAGGGCAAGTGAGACAGAAACATCAGGTTCGAGAATTCCCAACGATTTACAGTAAAAATCTAGAAAAAAAAATCTAGGGAAATAGGAGCAGCAATTCCACGAGAACCCTGGAGTAGCCCAACGAACATCCAGATCTAGGGCTTGAACAAAGGAGATGAACCTCACCTGCATGTTACACTTGACGAGGTCGAGTGGGGTGACGGCCATGTGGGTGAGGCCACAGCTGGCGATGCCGCCGGCGGTGCAGGCGGCGTAGAACATGGGCGAGTACATCTCGATCTTTCCGGGCTCGTTGGGTGCCTGGGCGACGATCGGGGTAGGCGAGGTGCTACCCACCTCCGCCGCCGGCGAGACGAGGCTCCTCCCTAGGATCCGGTCCACGGCCAGGGTTCTGGCGGCCGGGGAAGGCGAGTAGAGGAAGCTCGGAAGGAAGGATTGGCGAGATCTCTCGGCCAGATCCATCGCCGTTAGAGTCTGGGTTCGGCTTGGATCGAACAGGAGACGGAGATGGAGAGGAGAGAACCGAAGCAACGGTTCTCTCTCTTCTCCCTTCCGGCCTCGCGTGAATGTGACGGAGCAACAATGACAGGCACACTCCCAATTCTCTAGGGCCTGTTTGGTGGTGGTAATAACTGACTCAAATTGACAAGAAACCACCTGACCTTTTACGGAACTACGAGCGTACATGGTATTATTGGCTTGTGGAGTCCTTTTCCTACTCGATTACATTGACCTATAAATATACCTGTCTTTTTATTGGGCGTACCGACCCACCGGGATGGTATCTTGCCGTGTGACGTTTGTAATATGGTGAATAAGTTAGGAGTTATATAGTTGGAGGGTTAAAGAAGTAAATATAGAAAAACAATAACAGTGAGAGGAGAGCTGCTGAGGACTTTTAGATAACAAAGAAGGAATGAAATAAAAGGATATACAGTGAATGTTTTTCTTTTTTTTAAGATTTTGATACAAATAAAAGGACAGAATAAAAATATATTTAGATTTTAAAAAATTGACTCTCTTAGAAAATAAAGTTTAATCCCATGTGGCATCTTTAGCTGGTAATTCTTTTTTCGAAAAGAGAAATATTTTACTTGGATGAGAGAGCAAAAAGATCACAGTAGTTTTGTCTCTTCAATTGGAATATATCAGAAGTAAATCACTTTGCTTTGCATCCAGCAGCACATTTGAAAGAAATGTTTCAAGAACTCTACTAATCTCTGCAGAAAAGCAATGGAAGCATCATTAAATGGTCTTGAAGACCTTATTTTATCCTGTAGCTATTGATTTCAGTATGTTCAGAGAGGATCCATGGTGAGCTTAGATTATCTTACTCCAACAATTTGATCTGTTCTTAAGCTGAAAAGAAAAGTTAGACTAACTATAGTCATCCAGACTTTGAGAATTGCAGAAATGAAATTTTCACACCTACTGCATTTAGAAGCAAATCTGGAAGCCTTGCACAGAATACTCCCATTGTTGCTAATAGATATTTCCTATTCCTCAGTACTAAATCTACACTCACCATATAACATTACTTCTTTCAGATGGCCAATTCACCTTCTTCCATCACAAGACACAGAAACCAGCCTCCTTGATCTCAGTTTGAGTCCTCAGTCTGCTCTATATTGCTACAAATCATCCTTCTCAATCTGCATTCAATACCTTGCATATCATTGTGGAGTGCTCACAAGTAGGAACAATCTAATGTCATGCTAATTCCAAAACCATTATTTGATCTAATCCTTGAAAATATTTTACAAGTAGATAAGATTGTTACATATATCAAGAAGGAGCATCCTATGGACCAGCTGATAGACATGTTGAAAGAAATCAAATAAAACATATTCATCAACAGTCAGTAGATTCTCTTAATTTCATCTTCATGAATTGATAGAGAACATGGTGAAATGTAATTAGCAGAAACTCCAGAGGCTGATGTCGCCTTCCTCGCCGCAGTCGTCGACTTGGGAAGGACCAAAGAAGGAAGACGGGTGAAGCATGTAGTCCATGAACTTGGGCGATTGGAAGAAGGCCTCGACGTCGATCGTGTCAAGCAAACAATCGTCACCGAATGGAGCTTCTTCCGTTTGGCTTGTCATCAATGTGTCGCCATCGGTGACGCCTGCTGGTAGTGATGCCGATTGCAACGATGTTGGAGGAGGAGAGGGTGGCGACATGGCGTCCAGGCCAGAGAATGACATTGTTGCATCCGCAGCAGCTGCCGCCGCCACTCGTTGGATGGACTTGGGGGACATAATGGCTTCTGGGACATGAAAGGGTGGCGAAGCGGGGAAGTTGAGGCTGGCAGAGCTGCCTTTCAAGCAGAGCACCGCTGCGTCGTAGGCCCGGGCGGCAGCCTCCGGCGTCGAGTACGAGCCCAACCAAATCCTGGTCTTCTGGTTCGGCGCTCTGATCTCGGAGACCCATGAACCCCAGCTCCTCATCCTCACACCCTTGTAGTGCCTCTTGCCGTTGCTGCCTAGCTTTGATGGAGTGCTGTTGTTGTTGGAATCAGCTGAAGCTTGAAGAACCTTGCTGCTGCTGCTCTTCACCATGGTCGGATGGTGTTGATGTCGTTGTACAGCTCTGTCTTGCTTTGTTTCTTCCAAAACGATCTCTTGTTTGAGGATGTATCAGCAAGAGAATGAGGTTAGTAGCTTATTTATAGACTGGAGAGGATCCCCTGTGGTAAAAACCAGGAAAACAAAGACTGGGAATAAAAGCTGTTTGCAGAACAAACATGATTCTTATTAATAGGTCAGGTGGTACATGAATTCTAGAATTATTTAGTCCTTCACTTTCCTGAGTTTGTCAGATATGCATTCAGATAATTATTTTCCTTTCGTGCCATAATAATACTTGTTTTCACCTCCCCACTTCATATACTATTCCTCACCGAAGCATACACGTCTCATACATGAGAGCAGAAGCAAATGCTACATGCATTCTCAACTTCAACTAAACATAGATACTTTTCCTTCATTCCTAGAAGCCAGACAAATTATTCCTTCAAATATTGATAGTATATGTTAAGAATAAAAATGATGAATAATTAACAACGCAGTCTCTCATTAAACAAAGCCCTTCTGGAAGAACCATTTGTGTGAAATGGTCAATAAGAAACACTATTTACTTCACCCTGTGAGACAGACGATAATTTGACTGCATGATCTACGTTGACCCAACCACCTGCCGGTTTCACGTACCATCTTATCCCTCGAGGCATATCGATCTACTGAACGACTTCGAGGAGTGCTGCCGTACACGGAGGCATGTACCGTGAAGACGCATTTCTTAAATGAAGGCGTTTGTCTTCTTCGATCACTTGCTCCCATGAGATGTCTGCACTGCACTCGAGATCACGAAAGTTCGATTACTAAAACCACAGGATTCCTCGAGGCAGCTTCCTGGATTCTGCCGATGCCGAGAGCTAGAGCGACATCACAGCCAGCTCTCCACAACCTCTCCACTGTCACAGTCTTATTTCCGACACAAGCTCTAATAGCTGGAGCTCCACTGTCTCCCAGGACTTAGCCGCGTGAGACGATCAGATGCCACTCGCTCAAAGTCTCGAGCTGCATCAGCCTCGAGTACACTCAAGCGTGTTGACGTCGACGAGACCCTAAAAGTCATCCTTAGCTTTCCAATGGGACTGCTGATGATGATGATGCATGTGCTTGTTTAGCAGCAAAGCCTGCTAGTGTTTGTACTGCCTCCACCAAGAACTCTGCTTTCAGACGAGTAGATGTCTCTCATTATGTCTTCCTTGTGAGGATGACTTCGATTAGTATGACAAAGTTTCGTTTTACACTTTCCTGCTGATCAGAATCCATTGCGTCATTGTTATAAGATACCTAAGTGGAAAGGAATGTTCATGCGGCCTTCCTGAGTGTAATGGGTGGCGTGCGAGTGTCGGCCTTGACCATGCCTGAGCTCCGGCATGGGAGGTCAAAGACAGCTGTTTTGTTCTGAAAGCTAATCTGGTAGGTAAGCTCATCTATTTCAATGGCACGTAGCGATGGTAGAGAGCCATGCATCCATGTCCGAGAGCTTCGTTGCTGACAAGCAACACAGGCAATACTTATTCTACATGACTGACGAACAGTAAGTGTTAGTAGATCTGTTAAATAAGTTCTGTGCGATGGAGAAATGGCAAGCCATCGGAAAACCAACAAATATTTAAGGCACGCATGTTAAACATTGATATGTATACATCGATATGGGGCATTTGAATTGATGCAACACTAAATGATATTTGGATATGCTTGCATGAGTATATCATTTCATATTTCATTTTATCTTGTTTCTTTGAGCACAGAAGTATTATCTTATTTTTATTTTTATTAATGTATCAAGATCTCTAAGTCGGGTTTCCAAGTTTAACATCATTCGATAGCGGTCGAGCCATATGTATAAATCATAAGAGTTTGACTCACGATTATTAAGCTGAGAAACTATGAGTTTGTAGAGAAGAAATAAAACCATAATAGGTTGGCTTATAATAAGATGCTAAGCCATGAACTCATGCCATAAATGATCATCAAATGAATAAGAAGCCAAGCTATTAGATATTGACATATTAAGTCACTAAAATGACAGACAAATGCCATAAAAAATGATGCCAAAAACTTTAGCAGCAGAAACTTCATTCTCATGATCTTGGAAGTACTCGTGAATAATTTTTTGTCAGCTGATCTCCATGTGGAGATCTTCTTCCACCAGATCTGTGGTATAGGAAGAAATTAGGATATGTGGTGTTAATTCTATGATTGCATGCCCAATTTACAGCATCGGATAAAAGACTTGGCATGTGGCTTGAGAAGCTGTGTTAATGTACCACCCATTCCCTGCCCCATACCAAGATGTCACCTTGAGGAGCAGCTCCTTCATAGAATGCCTGTTGAAATGCATTAACTTCCATGTGATGGACAATGTCATTATCTATCTGCTTCATATGCAGCCCCAGGCAACTCCGACACACCTTATGGTTGGACTATACCAGTGATCAAATCTAAACATAAGGTTTCACCATCAATGCGCAAGTAGGATAGAATTAAAGATGATGCTATCGAGTAGAGTAAGGATCAGTTAGCCTGGCACCATCATGTTAAACTGCAGTCTGTCAATTTTGACAGGAGTTTTAACCAGTCTTAGAAACAGGTGAATCTGATCACTGAGAGGTAAGTGGAGGATTATCTAAAGCCTCCCAAGTATTCAATGAGCAATAACACACGCACACAGAACGCCAACAGTGCCCACAAGACAAGCAAGGAAGGAAGTCCTTGCTTGTCCAAATATATGTGCCGGTTTACGCGTGTTGACAGCCTGCGTGCCAATACCAAAGCCAAAGCATGACGAAGGACACTTACCATGGCTGCTTCAAGGTCAAAAAAGTGAGGAGCGCACACAGCTTTCATGGGGAGCTGTCCTCCAAATCTTTTTTTTGACTCTTTAACTGATAGAAAAAGGAAAACTCGGCGAACCTTCCTAGTACTGTTACAGCAGACTGCTTAGGTGGTCCGCGTGCGCAACCCAAAGCCACGTGTGACGTCCGGCCACCAGGACTTGACTTTGACTGGACACCTATAGATTTGGATATTGATTTTGTTATCACATTTAAATTGGGAGTCATTTGCATCGATATAGCCCTAAATCAAACCACAGTTTACTGTATTTGGACCCCACATTGACAAATTGACCTAACAATTCTCTAATTGGTATTTAATTGTGGATTATCATTTTTAATATTTATTAGAAATTACCTTAAAATAACCCGGCCCAAAGCCCTAAAAAAATCCGTATGCCCGTTTACCCAATTGGGTCGGATTTGATCATGTCCGACCGCGGTTCATCAGATCCGGCATCTGAACCGCATCTGGTCTGCGCGGGCCGGATTTCCCATCTATTATTCCAATCCGGCCCGCCAACCCACAAGATAGAATTGCTAACACGCATCCAACATAATTGAGATACTTTTTAATTTTAAAAATTATAGATATAAAATTTAAATGCATAAATAAAAAATAATGTGAAATAAAAAATAAAAAATATATATGCATAATTTGTGAGATTTAGGATTTAGTCTCTACCACTCATGAAACATGCAACGTAATTGCATGTATTGCTTGTATAGTTTATTTGGGTTTCATTTACATAATGATTCGCCTAATAATTATTATTATTATCCTGACAGTTTCTTTGAATACTTCGTCCTCCGACATGAAGTTGAAACTTGCATATTGTATAATTATCCTTCACAAAAACCTTATCCGTCATTATTTCCCGTTGTAACTCATTATAACGGTTGAAAATATATAATGAAGTTGGAACCATACGTTATATTCATCGTAACGTGTTATAAACCTATTATAACGGTTTTTGAGCCCGATGCTATGCTTGTGCCTCCGGCTAAAGCAACCTAATCGCTTCTCTCTCTCTCTCTCTCCCCGCCCGCTCGCCGGCGTTGTGCTGATCTCTGTGTCGAGAAAAGGTGGGATTGGGCTTAGGGTAATGGCGGCGTTCCCACTGCGTCCTTGGGTCCCGGCTTCCTTTTCGTCCGGCGGCGCGTCGCCGTCGCATCTCATCGCCGTGGCTTCCTCCCTCCGTCTGGGCCACCTTTTCCGTGAACGCTGCGCCGCCCACCTCCACCTCCTCCTCTGTTCTCCCTCGTCGTCCTCGGTATTAAACCCTAATTTTACCAGTTATCCATCCTTTTCCCCTGCCAAGAACATAATTTGTTTCTGATTTACACCTCCGCTCTTATGCCCAGCACGAAGGTTATCATTTGGGCAACTTGCCCCAAAAGCAGGATTTCTGGTGTAGAAAAAGATACTCCTTGAAGACTTTTGCTTTTCTTGAGAAATTGTCGGATGCTTTCTTGGCGTCGTGTTCGTCTTGCTCTTATTTCTTTAGCGAAAACGAATCTGGGAAGGGATATATGGACAAAGGAATGGCGCAAATAACGAACTCTCAAGGGAAGCCTTCTGACGGAAGGAAGTGGACCAATGTCCTTCTGGCCGTTAACGTGTTGTGAGTCCAAGATTTTGAACATTTCAAAGATTTGGATCTTGTTTTGCCATTTCCCAACATTCTCTAGATCATGATGTAGGCAAATGCATAGCAAAAGAGTCATTCATTTAGTTTTATGCAAGTAAAATTTTCTATTCGATCTTTTGTTCAATTAATTAACCTAAAATGACTTTTAACGATGATAAACTGGCTACTCTTCTTTCAGCTCAATCAGAAATTTTTGATATGTTAAACATGATATAGACCTACCCTTGTCGTCATTGTCATTCTTTAAGACAGCTGAGAAACCGGAACAGAACATGCAGCGAAGTATAGGAACTCAATCGTTCTATTTACATGGTTCCAACTTTTCTTTCTAATTGATTGTTCAGTAATATAGCAACCATCATGTCTGGCCCTTGAAAAGACAGGTGTCTTAATTAGACATATTGCAAATATTTGTTTTCTGTATTGAACTTCTAAGTGATGCATTCAGGGCATCTAGGTACTTCTGCTATTTTTTATTATGATGCCAAAACAATATAACATGGAAGACCAGATTAGACATCAGATTTCGATGCTAGAAGATTGAGTTCCTTTATTCCATGCTATTTTATGTTGAAGACCAGCATCGTAACATTTTGGCCTATTAGAAATATGTCCAGTTTAGCAATGATGATAGAGAGTCAATTGACGGTCTAAAAGATGATGTCAAAAAAGTGTGATAATAGGTTATAGTGTTCTCAAGATTTGTTCTTTAACCATTGTGGATACTTAGCCTTTTACGTTTTTGTGATCATTGGGGTCCTTGTATCAGATTGGTCGTTGGCCAGACCGGTATGGGTCTGGTATGTATTGGCACACTGACACATAGTATGCTGGTGTATTGGTTGGCAAAAAGGGTTTGATGCTTTACTAAGTGGTTGATGACTTACTAAGTGGATTCATGCATCCATGAACAGAATAAGCAAAAACTTTATCATTATGGGGATCACATTCAGCAATAGGATATAAATGCTTTCAGTTCTTCATTAATCTGATAAATAAAATGTTATTGAAAAAAAAAAGGTTACTTTAGGTTTGGTATGGAGACAAGGATTTATGGTGTTCTTTATCTTTGTTCCTTTCATTTTTTCCATTATTCCTCATTGTGTCAGCCAAACCTCGTAGATCATTAGATATAACAGCAACAGCTAGAATGAATATGACCTATGTTCTTTTTGTATAATTTCGTAATAAATGACTTAAGTACCTTTTTTCTTCTATTGTTCTCATCGTTTATTTGCTTTTGTCTACCTTTCGTCATTCTTATGATTCTCCATGCTAACTTTTCAGTTTTTAAATCCTTTTTCTTGTTTCCAGGGTTTATGCAGCCCAGATTGCAACCCAGGGGAAGCTGCTTTTATGGGGTGCTAAGGTTGGACATTTGAGATGATCTTTTGCTGCAACTGTGGGCCTGCGGCTACTCATCCCAATTTCTAATGACTGTTATTTTTGTTTAGGTCAATAGCCTAATAAATAAAGGGCAACTATGGAGATTAGTAACGTCATCACTTCTGCATGCAAACATTGGGCACCTTATGGTTTGTTCTTGAGAACTTTTTTCTCAATTTAGGGCATGGTAAACATCAGGTGTCTAAGGATTTTTTGGCAGATTAACAGTTACTCTTTGAACTCCATTGGTCCTACAGTGGAGCAACTTAGTGGACCTAGACGATTTCTTGCAATTTACTTCACTTCGGCAATAGCAAGTAAGAAATCATGTACATGCTACTGAAGACTGAATATATAAACTGCTGCATTGATTTTAAGTCCTAATTACTTTTTTTGGCAAGGAAACTAGGTTCACTGATGAGCTACCATTTTAGTCAGTCACCTGCTGTTGGCGCATCTGGTGCCATATTTGGATTAGTAAGTCCTTTTGATATTTTTTTTATTTTGTGTTACATATATGCCCAAGTATATGTGCTGCTTCAGTTGTATTAGTTATTTTCTAGTAACCAAGATTTAGAATTCTGTTGTATGGTAACTCATTAAGATCAGAATAAATTTTTGCACCTTTTTTTTTAGTCTAGCTTCGAATTGTTCTTAGTTTATTCTTTTAATATGAATTTTCTATATGCTTGTCTATTTGATTTTAACTTTAAGAAAGTGGAATGGGAAATTAGAAGTTTTTTTTATATTTTGTATAAGCCATGAATTGTTTTTCCATTTAGCAGTCTATCATATGTTTATTGGATTTGTGTACATGTTCTTTCAGACTTCCATGCATAATTCATACCGTAACAAACTGATTTTTTTTTTCTTTTTCTTGTCGGCATTAGCAAAAATCAAGAGGTATAATTTGTAATATTTAGTTTGTTTTTGTCATCAGCGTCATCTGTATAATCTGCAGTTTGCTCCACTTGGGGGTTTATTTTATATTTGTGTTTGCAATATAATGAGTATCCTTTTGGATATATTACTATGATTCTATCTTGCTTAAAAGTTAAAACCCTGTTTTCCTTGTTTTGACATTTGAATCATTTCATTTATTATATGTTTTCTGTGATTCATATGAATATTGTTAGATATTTCATATGATTTCTTTTTGACATAGAAACCTTAACCGGGGGAAAGCAACTGCTTAGACTTTTTGCTTCAAATCTTACTTGCTTTCCCCTTGTTTTATTATAAGATATCATCAGGCACTGTACTTATTTGCTAATCCCTATGAATATTATTAGGTCGGTTCATATGCTGTCTTTGTTTCGAGGCATAGAAACCTTGTTGGGGGTGGAAAGAAGGATTTGCTGCATGTTGCCCATGTCATTACCTTGAACATGGTAATGAATTAGTTTCTAGCAGATATTCTCCCCTTGCAATTCTACTCCTTTCTGATGAAAATATATTCTGCAGGTTATTGGGTTTCTCTCTAAGGGCATCGATAACTGGGGTCACGTATGCTCCTCAAACTCGCCATTTACCTTGTAGACCAAACTAATCATTCTGCAACTGTACCTTACGTTTTGCTACATGCAATTTCAGTTGGGAGGATTGCTAGGTGGAGCAGCGGTATCGTGGTTTCTTGGCCCAGCATGGAAGTATATCACCCAATCATCTGATGGAAGACTGGTTTTTGCTGATAAGGCTCCCATTTTTCGTTTCATCAACAAGGGGAGAAGATTGCCATAAATGATCTATTCATAAATGATAACAGCTAAATACTCCATTAAAGTTGTCATTTCCATTTGTAAAGAAATTACCCAGCAGAGAAGTGGGAAAAATAAAATATATCATTGCCTTATGTACTGTATCCCAAATGCATAATGGTATATTAATGTTAAGATTGGATGTTTGCACTGTGTTACTACTGCGTTGCATCTTGATATCTGTGAATATTAGAAATGCCAAATTGCCAAAAAAAGAAGGATACAAAAGAAAGAGTTGCCCCCCACTAGTTTTATTATTCTTGACTTACTTTATCATCTGCTGGCGGAAAGTATACAATGCAATACCAAAGTAGAAGTGGTGACCTTTTGGAAATCCTTGCTAGTGCTACAATGAAACTCAATCCTTCGTGGATTTGCATTTAGCTTTGAGATTCGATGTGATGTGGGAACAATCGATGTTTATGCTCTTGTTTTCATTCATCTGCCTGATTTGATGTTTTTATCCTGTGAATTGTGGCAGCAAGTGGTTTGTGTATGTGGTTCAAAGCAAAACATGTAGATCGTGGAGAACAGCTTGGATCTTCAGCTGACTGTACTCTCAGTCACACAACCCAGTCCATGCCAACATCTGAATTAAACTTATTCGATGCACGCAGTGGTGGGTTCCATTCGAAGGCTAAAAGCAAGCACATGAATAGCAGTTGTCCAACCTTCGTCAGGCCAATGACCATGAAAGGGTGGAAAGTTAAGGTGGCATTCAGATGACAAAAAGGGTGAGTACCACAAAAAGGTATAGCTAAAGAGAAGGAATCACACTCAGAGCTCACTATGAAGGCACCAAAACCATCCACATTGCCACATTGCCACACCACAACATCCCCAGATGTCATATCTGCTGAATCCATTTCTAAAGTTCCAAGTCTCTTCCTTGTGCCTCAAGGTGTTGGTTGTATAAAGTTCTGCAGCTGCTATGAACCCACTCCAAGCACTCAACATGGAACTCAGCCATGTCTGTCAAGAGATTCATGCGACATGGGATCAGCTTAATCTTGTAGCTCGGGCCTTGGCGCACCGAACTTTAGCAGAGAGGCGACAGATCAAGGAGATGTATCGAGCCATGTTCGGTGAGGACTTCGTCGAACACCTTCGCAGAACCCACATGGCCAACTCGAAGAATGAGGTGAGATCCGTGGTTGCCATCGCCACAAGCATTCGATTCTGCTGTATCGGTAATAATCGCATGAGCATTGTTAAAATCATGTTGTTCAGATGCGTCAGACATTGCAGCTAATTGCATAAACACTGTTATGATCATGCGTGCAGATGTGCAACGCGCTGTACCTATGGATGCTCGAGCCACACGAACGCGACGCTGTTCTTGCAAATGATGCAATCGAGCGCAGAGTCACAGATTACAAAGCCCTCATTGAGATCTACACTCGGCAAAAGTTGAGCCAGCTCTTCTTCACCAAGCATGCATATCTAGCGAAGTTCAAGAGACACATGGATCAAGACATGATTTCTGAGCCATCCAACTCATACCAGAAGGTAGGTTTCTTGCAGATATCTGGGTTTTTGACTCCAGGATGTGTCACAAAGATTAATGTTGGAAGTATGGTTTCATGTCAGCTTCTGCTGGCTCTTGCGGCCTCCCAAAAGTCGCACCACACCGATGTCAGTCAACACATTGCCAAATGCGATGCTAAGAGGCTGTATGAAGCAGGACATTGCAGCACGGGAGGGACTGACGAGTCTCTAGTCCTTGAGATCTTTAGCAAGAGAGGCATCCCGCAACTGAGGTTGGCACTCTTCAGCTACAAACAAATATATGGGCATGATTACACAAAGGTAAGCTCCCACAGAGGGCTTGTGCTACTGTGTGCTCCAAGAATCCTAAGACGGAGCTTTGATCAATTCAATTTGATCTATAGGCATTGAAGAAAGACACAAGCGGAGAGTTTGAGGAAGCACTGAGGATTGCCATAAAATGTGTTCATAATCCCGCACAATACTACTCCAGAGTAGGTGCTTCTATCTCAGTCTACTGATTGATATTTCTGCTATGATGCTTTCGATTCATATCCATTGACGTGCTTCAGATGGTGAACAAGAGCATAAAGATGGGAGATACTGATGCAAGAGCTCTGACAAGGGTAATGCTTGGAAGCACCGATGCGGGCATGAAAGAGGTGAGATCAACCTTTGAGAAGATGTACGGTAGGAAGATGCAAGATGCCATTTGTGAGAGCCTTCCCGATGGAGATTACAGAGACTTCATTCTGGCCTTGAGCAATATTCCATAGCGTGTTGTTACCCTTTGAGTTTTCTGAAGTAAAAGAATGTTTTTACAGCATGAACCAGACAGAGATCAAGATTATGATTGTAACTCCTTGACAAAGATGGTGAATGAAAGATTATCCACAGAACAAAGGGTAGAGAATTTGGCATCCTACGACACTTTTAATTTCATATGTTCATTTTTCATTGGAGCTCGGTTTATTTCTTCACATCAAAAGGAAAGATTTGTATGGAGCTTATCGAACAATATTATGTAGGAAGACCCTTTTAGATAGGAAAGGAGAGCACCAAACTGTCACCTACTTTTGAGTTTGAAGCTTTCGATTCTTGAATTCATCAAAATGGTAGTAAATGTATATAAGGATTAATCCTCCATCTTCGAAGCTAATGCATCGCCAGACAAGCGAAACAGCAGTACGTCCTGAGAGTATCAGAATCAAAGACTTCAAGACAGGGCAAGCACTCTGCTAGCAACTAATAAGCACTGTTAGTTCAATTCTCATGCACGGCTTTCAAGTAAAAAACACAATTAGATCGAACTCGAATCGACCAAAAATCAAATTTCAAAGAACAGGAATCTGATATACTAAAATCTCCCCGCAAAAGTTGGTGTTTTGTGGCCTCAAAAGGGTAGGAAAGGACAACAATTTGATACACCAACTGCATGTCCATCTGTAATCAAAGAACACCATGGTGGAAATGTTTGTAGGTGTAAACCACCTATCTATCTGTTGAAGCAATAACAATCATTAGAGATCGTCATGCTTCCACTCGAGGTGAGGTAGACGGAAAACTGCAAGGAAGAAGAGGAACCTACATAGGATTCTGATGCCAGATGCAGATAGAGAGCATGAGCTTTTGCTTCAATTAGCTTTGGATCTCTGGTATGAAGATGAACCCATATGCTTTTCGACATCCCACCTTTCTCCTCTTAGCAAACCAGCAGCGTCGCATGTGGTCTGCGGGTTGAAATCCTCTGTAGCGACCACACCACTCGGTTGCATCAGCCTACACCATGCAAGGTGTTCATTAGTCGTCCCTCAACAAGTTCCACATTACCATGCACTTCTGCCACTATGCGGATTAAACTAAAACAAGAGAAAGAGATTTGAAGCTTTCCTTGACATCTCTCTGAGTGTTTGGTGCTTATTGTACTCTGAGTTCAACATGATAATGGAGTGGGATTTGAGCATTTTCTGCTATGCAAGTCTCGACATTACGTTACGTTATTTGTCTGCAACAGAGAAGAAGAGGAAAAAGGGAGTTTTTGTGGTCTGAGAATAATAGGATTCGTTGAGGCGATGAGGACGGCGAAGGTGCATGTGTTTGTGATGCTGCGCAGTATGGGTACGCCGGGATGAACCACCTTCGTGCTGGTGGTGTACAGAAATGCCATTGCTGCTTTTGTCATTGAACTCTTTGCACTCTGGTTTGAGAGGCTCTCTCTCTCTCTCTCTAGAGAGAGAGAAATTAAGCTGATAGCTGAGGTGCATGGATAGTCTTTAGATGACAACAAGATACATTATAGGTTATTCTTCTATATATGTATATATATATACATATACATATACATATATATACACATATACATACATACATACATACATACATACATACATATATATATATATATATATATATATATATATATATATATATAATACTGATTATAGAAATCTTAAAATACTTACGGCGCTGAGTTGACCACGTGTCATATTATCCTGGTCTTCCCACGAGGCACTTGTGTTCGAGTCCAAACACCTGATCCGACTAGTATCTACTTTGCAAGTTGGCCCCCTTTAGTCCAAAGCAAGAATATAATTGCGGCATATGAGACTTCCAACCTCTGTACGCAGCGAGCCATGGAAGCTCTATTCTCCCAACTCGCCTTCCTCGCCGACCAAGCCCTGGACGACAAGAACTTCGATCCCTCAAAGATCGAACAGCTCCTGTGCCTCTTCGAGCAAGAGACCTACGCGTCGTGGGCTGCCGCCGAGGCCGAGCACCTGAAGGCCGTCGACGACGCGGAGGACGCCATGAAAGATGCGGAGAACCAGCTCGAGTCCCTCATGGAGGCCGCCATGGCCGACTTCAGTAGGTTCCACGACGCCGCCGACGTGTCGGCCGCGGAGGAGCTGTCGAGCCTCGAGCGAGCCGCGGACGCGACGCGGAAGGTGGGCAAGTCCCTCGGCGCTGCCGCTGCCATCGCCTCCAAGAGGTACATGGACGCTGCCATGGCCTCGGCCATGGCCGCCATGAGAGCTGCTTTCGCTTCGTCAAAGGTCCATCCTTAGGGTCCTACCGTGCAGCTGGAAGCCACTCCGATGAGGAATAAAGTTAGAGGTATGTGTCATGCATGTGTCTTGGTGTCAGCAGATGGGAAAACACTGTAATGTGATTGGTGTTGCTTTGTGGTTCTCTCTTTGGATTGGCATCACCAAAAGTCGAAGATGCTTTCTCATTGCCGGCTTGCATTATTGGTGTGTCGGTCGCTATGTCTCTCGGATATTATTCGTGCAATGGCGTTTCCATCTTTCCCTCGTAATAGGCCGAGCAGGATCGGCCCGAAGCCCATCAATATTGATTAGCCTGTTAACCTGTTATACCGCAACGGTTGTCGGCCCAACGCCGATTGGTTATTTTGTTTTTATTTTATTTCTTTGTGTTTTTACACATCTATCTTCGAAATTACATATTTATCATCTAAATTTTAATAGAGCATATATATATATATATATATATCCTTAAATAATTAGATCATCCATATATGTCACACTCATTGTCATCTGTCAAACAAATTCAAGTTTTGTTTAATTACAATTTTCCAACTTGTAAACGAGAGAAAATAGAGAGAGGTAGCATGTAGTCAGTGCAGTACATGCCTGTATCTTGAACATCGAAATCAATTAAATATGTATAGAATAGAGGGGAAGGAAGGGAGGAAGAAGAGGAGGTTGACCAGGCTTGATCTAAACCTAATCACCGATTCGAATTGATTTATGAAATTCAAGAAATAGATTAAAATACGAAGATAAAACTGAAAAAAAAAAATGTCTTTGGTAAAGACGTATTAGTGAAGATTTTTGTATATAAATTTCTATTGGGCATTGGTATAATACCAAGTAATGTTCTATACAAAAAAAGACATGTCAAACTGACATATTAATCCGAGGAAGACAAAATGATTAACTTTCCACCACATACCATACATAATCACTCCATATTATCTTTATTTTTGAGCTACAATCTTATTAATCCAAATGCCAAAATCAAAATCAACTGTAAACAATTTCATGATTTGACAAAAATTATTAACTGTAGAGAAAAAAACAAAATGATTTAACATGGAAAAATTGAGATCAATGAAGCAAGCCTCAGAAAGGGCAGAAATCCAAAGGAAATGGATAATGTTCAAAATGTCCTGCACCAACAGTTGTATTTGATGATATTATTTTCGGGACTTCTTTTTCGACTTGCTGGAAGCTTTTGGCTGCTCATGAGTAGTTGCCTTTTGTGATCCACTTTTGGATGAGCTAGAAATACCCTGGTTTGATTTTGTACTCGGGCCAATGTCTGAGGAAACACTGGTTGCTGTAGTAGCTGTCTCATGCTTCTCTCTGACCACAGATCCTTGAGAACCCCTAACCTGACTTCTCTTATCCTTCCTCTTAGGCCTATAACTTGATCTTTCTCTCTTTGGCAGCCATCTCTCAGGATCTGGTGGAGGCCCTGGATTTGCAGGATCAAATCCCTTTGGATACCGAGGCTTCCTCTTTCTTTTCTTCGTCTTAGCTTTCTTCACATCCTCAGAAACTTCTACCCTCATGGTATGTGTACCTTCAACATGCTTTGCACCGGGTGTCTTCTCTAGGTTCTCCGCATTCATTTGTTTCAAGCCAGAAAGTGGCCTCAACTGCTTCTCATATAATTCAGCCTTCTCAAGGTTGGTGTGAGCAGCAGTCATTACAAGACCCAATAAAGCTTCAATATTTCCACGACTCTTGACAAGTTTTTCGTATAACTGGAAGGCTTCTTCCTCACGTCCATGATTGAGCTTATAGGATGCAGCTTCCTGCATTATCAAATCAAGTTTATTTTCTTCGGTCATGGCATTCTTCCACCATTCAATTGCAGAGTTGAGTACTGCATTAGCACCACCAGAGTCGCCCATGCGCTCCTGCAATGATACAAGAGTCGCAACAGTTGCAGGCATGTTTTGGATATCAGTAATCTTTGACAGGGAGTCAACAGAGATCTGAAAATGTCCAGCGGCAGCAGCAATTTGAGCACGGGCAAGAAAGACTGGCTTAGATTTGTCGGGAAATCTATCTGCATACAGCAGAAGTATTTCCTCAGCCTTTGCCACCTTCTTCTCTCTAACAAGTAAAGCCGCTTGAAGCAGAACTGGTGTTACACTATCTGGGAACATCTCTGGTAGCGCAGAGATGAGTTCTCGAGCCTGCAATAAGACAACAACTAAATTATATCCATAATTCTTTAATCCACATGTCTCCTGTTTCTAAGCAATACAAGCTCCTTGGTCACAGCATGATGGAAATTTCTTTATGGGCAACAATACAAAGCACAATAAGAAGATTTATATAACAAGCCGAAAAACATGAAACTCAAGTCTTCCATTTCCTGGACAAATTATAAAACTGAAGATTCTGGTAAGTAATCAGCAACTATTCAAATAAGACAGAGAAGTCCAAAGTTCAAGTTTATTGTAAAGTTATAGGGGCCTTTAGTTAGTGTCATGCCATGTCCAAGTAAATCAAATCCATATCAGGTTCACACCATAGAAAACAAAGAATTTTATTATGGTCCTATTTACAGTTAAAAATGCACAATTTGTTTGACAGACATTCAAAAAATTATAAAAGTTCCAAGAATCATCATAGTTTCTTAAGAGAATAAATAAAAGGGGAGCTTATACTCAACCTGATCCATCCTATTTGCTTGAAGAAGTAAAAGCAGACGATTTGAATACAGAGATTCTTTTTGCCTTGTGGATAATTTAACATCTAAACCATTAGCAATTTGGAATTGCTTTGCACCAGCACCTTTCTCTATCAGCCGATCAAGTCTTCTTAAACTATCAGAAACATCCTTTGTACCCCTTAGTGCAATAAGGTTATTTGTTGCCACCGCAAGCGATGAAGCATCAGACAAATTACGGTTTATTATAGCCATATACACTTCTATAGCTTCTTGTGTTTGCCCCTGTAGCTGGAAATGAAGAAAAAGCAACCTTAAAATTCAGTTACATTATGAAGACTTTTAAATCCCAAAATTGTTATCCACCTGATGCACATATGCAAGCTGCACAGCAATTGGAGCTAGTTCATTTTCTATCTCATCATCAGCATAGTCCTCCTCCATTAACATTTCCTGGCCAATTCTGGCATAAACATTTAGGTTAATCACCATAAAGATGTATTTTAACAGCTACTCAAATATTAAAAAAAAATCCAAGTCCTGATTTTCAAAATATAGAGCAAAATATTGTGAAAACCATATCAAAATAGAGAAGATCATGCTAAAACAATAATAAATTATCAAAGAACCCAAATATGCTAATTAGACATTAATTGAGACAAACATAGCACTGCATCAAGACTCCTTCTCACAAAGTTAAGAAAAAAAATTCTCAACAAAAAGTCACAAATTCATTAACTGATGAAATTGAAAAAATCAAGTGTAAAAGTATGACACCTCAGTCATCAGTTCCTAGACATGCACATGCATATAAAATCAGCACTTAAATTTTAAGACATGAGCTTGAAATAAAACCACTTGAAGTCTCCCAAAAGATTAGAATTTCTATAAAACAACAGGAACTGCACAAAATGAAGTTGCTCAAATATGCAAAACATTATATCGATAAGGGGCCTAGAAACAGATACAGTCTCTTTCCACAAATAAAATGTCTGATGTTATGGAGTTCACAAAACACACAACTAACTTCATGCTTGATACTGTCCTCTCATAATAAAGCTTGTTTCACATATTACTTACCTTCGAGCTGAAAGTAATTGTTGCCCAGCATCTGCATATTTTTTCGTTTCAATCAAGGAGCAAGCATAGTTGTATGCCAGTTCAAAGTTACTAGAAGCTTTGACTTTAAGTGCATCCATAGTTCCTTGAACTTCAGGAGACCTTCCAGCTGCAACCAGAGCAGCTATGATGTTTGTTTTTATATCTAAGGAGTCAATCTTGAATCTTTGAATCTTCTCATAGCTTTCCATGCAAGCATCCATTTTTCCTAAACGATAAAATATCTGAGATTCTAACTGCAGGATCATAGAGTTTCTTTCTTGACCGTCTATTGCCTCTAGTGCTTCATGCAGTTTATTCTGCCTGTACAAGCAATATGCCTGAATAAAAGAAAGGAAAAAAGAAAGGCCTGAGAAAACAATGGTTTATATATGTTGTTTATAAATGTTCAAATGAGCATTTAGATCATTCAGCAAACACTGTGAATTTGCATATTCTCCTAGGTCATAATAAGTTAAACTTTTCTTCATCAACACAAATACGATAAGCAAAATTACTACATGAGCTTCTCATAAACTTCATCTTGTTGCAATTATTACATCAAACTATCAAAATCATTGCAGTCAAGCTCTGGTGTCTGATTTCATAAAACAAATAGATAAAATATTGACATGAAAATCATCACTCTCAAAAGGCTTGAATATTGATACATAAGAAAAAATAGATAAAGTAAGAAGATATGAGGAAAAGAGAAAAGAAAGGAGGCAACAGTAGTTCTCCTCCCAATTATCAACAAAAGAAGAGAGAAGAGAGAAGAGAGTAGACGGAGTAAGTATGATCCTACATTTATAGTCCCATCCTCCTTTCAATCCGCATTCACTGTGGCATTGTGCGCCTACGCTTAATCAAAGAAAACCTCTAGCATCGTCTACATTTGTAGGAACTCATGATAGTGGCATGGGTAGGCATCTTGAGATATATACCAAATCTGATGGAGTGCATGGCAGCTTCGGTATCATCCAATGGTGATGGTGCTTAGTTTGAAGAACTGGTCTCTCTTTTATCTACTTATCCCTGAATGGGATTCCACCCTCTGTGTGGGGGCAACATATCAGCAATTCATCAACAAATTCGATACACCCAAGTCTATTATCTGGGATGATCTAGAGAACCAATTAGTTATTTGCTACATTATTATCTTTGTACGGGATGAATAATTATTACTTGCTTGAAAAATTCATTTAAAATCCAAAATCAGTACCATATTTCCCTAAGAAAAGAAAGAAAATTTCTCAAAATCAGTACTATTTGTCAGCATCATCTCATGCTACCGAATGCACTGCAGAGGAGAGCGGATAAACCGATACAAATAACTTTAGAACATAAAGGAAAGACTCACCAGATTTAATTAAAAAATCCTAACAACTAAAATAATGAAGCGAGAGAAGTCTACAAATACCATATCACGAAGATTAAGAAAAATAAAAAAGGAGATAATTCAAGATCTTATCGGCGGGATGAAAGACCAACCTCGTAAAATCTGAGATCTATGGGCAGGTGACGAGAACCCTGGATCGCGGAGAGAGCCTTATCGATCGCGTCGGACTTGATCAAAGCCACGACCTTGCACCGCAGGGCATCCTCATCCCCGGGTGCGATCGCGAGAACTGAAGAAAGCAAGAAAAGAAGCATGAGAACGAAATTTGCAGGAACTGAGAGAGAGATATCCGTGAGATCGGGAGGGACCTTGATCTGCGACCTTGGCGGCCCGTTCGTACTCGAAGTTCTGGGTATGGCGATGGAGAGCGGAGAAGAGGTCCTCGATGGGGGCAGACTGGGCGTCGGGAGGCGGCGGTGCAGGCGAGGGCTTGGGGTTCACCTTGGCCTTGGGCGCCATGTAAGCGGCGCGGCGCTACCTTCGCAGGAGGAGAAATGGGTAGGGAAGATATGTGGGGTTGCTTACTGTGTCTTGAGCCATCGCATCCTTCGAGGGCCACCACGTCTCTTAAAACGCTTATCGTAGGCCCGTATATGAACTTTTGGTGAGTAGGATCGAATCGACCAAGAAAACAGTCGAGGGTGATGCAGCGTCACGGACACATCACCACGGAAAAATCTCTGTAGTGATTCGACCAGGCTGTCCAACGGGGTCCGTGACGTTCTATTGTCCAATCATGATCGACCACGTGATAGTTTGAGATAATCGAAGTCAAATCAATTGTATTCTGGATTTTATTTAAATACTCGTTAATAACAAGTATACGATGACACTTACAGTATGTATAATGGACGATTGCTTGAGGAATGGATACCTACAAGTGCTTTACCTGAAAGGAATTTAAAGCAAATGAAAAAAAAAATGCACGAATCATGAAATGGAAGGCAAAATCTGTAGGGAATCTGCATGATGAATTCTAGTGTCACTAACCAGTGTGCATGCACCCCAAGCCTGTCATGTTGCAGTCCTAATTTAAACCTGCTTAAGGTTAGGCGAGGAACTAACGGAGACTGACGAATTGCCATACTAATTATTTGCAACATAGATAAAAAGATTTTAAACGAATTCAACTAGTTTTTCAGCTCATTTGTTAAACTAAAAGCACTGCAAGTGGAGTTCCTGAATCAAATCATATTTAAATGTTGTCATCCATTCACTGGATGAGCAAACTCAGGAGAATCATGTACTTGTCTTCTGTCATATCCAGTATTCAGTATCAGCAGATGGAACATCAAGTTCTACAGAACTACATTTCAATATATTACTGTAAGATCTGACAGCAGACAATCAAACTAACTGGTAAAGCCTTTAAAAAGCAAGCTTGTTTACCTGGAGGTATCACCTCACGGTAACTTCGATGTTCCAATCATCAAGGCATATCAAGGTTGTTATATATGCAAACACCTTCCATACAGCTTAAAGAATGATTCATTACAGGTATATATATACACAATCTTTTTGAGCAAGCAGAGCTTCGTGCAAACACAAAACGAGTAACAAAAGAAACAAGTCTGAATAAGAATGTCCTCATCCCTGTTTACAATGACAAACCAGCAAGTTTAAGCAGCTAGGGGAATTTTCATTCACCAACTCCTGCACCTTAATTTCTTAATAATTAGCTTCTCCGTTATGCACACAGTCCCTTCATGGTTCTGTTCAGTTTCTCTCTTATTTTGTTAAGCACACAATTGGTGCTTGTGATAATCTAACCATTTCAGACGAAATCAAATGAAGCAGGATACTGAACCAATCTCCACTGACTGAATTTTCCCAAACCAGAAGTGATTGCTAGACAACTAACATGTGAACACCTTTCCTTGAGGCCAACAACCTTGATATGATCTGAATTCACAAATTCAAACAAAACGTGGAAGCTCCTCGAAATTTCATACTGTTTTACACTGCTGTGAGTATCATGATCTACCCTTTCCTGAGCTATCCACTACATGTATCTTCTGTCTGAGACCTTGGGCACTGGACATAGGTTTCTGCAATGGTTTCAAGGCAGCCATGATCTCAGAAAATGAGGGCCTTATCTTTGGGTCGCTGCAACATGCAAAACAAGTGAAGGCTTGGTTGAGATAATCCTATGACATCCCAAGCATTTGTAAGGATGATAAAATCAAAGCCAAATGGAACATATGGGTTGTATTGTATACATCATTAATATTTCATACTGATTCTGCATCCAGAGTATAGATTATGTGCATATATCTAAATCCTCAATCTTAAAGGGGCTTTAATATATTACCACAAGATCATAGATAACTAGAGATAATTAAATGTTTGTTAACTGAACATACGATAGTAAAAGATGAATATACCTTTAAGTTCCATGACTACGGCCAACTTGACAAACCATTAGATTATGTCAACCTGACACTAATTGTTTTAGAGTATTTGTACGAAGGCAAGTATATGTTATCAAAGCCTTGTAATAGAATAAGGGCAGGTGGGTGTGGGGGTGTGTGTGTGTTATCAGATCCAACCAATTCTATGTCATGACAATTGCAGATGTACTACGGATGATGAGCAAACTGCAGTTTATGCCACAAATTACATTCACCCAATAACATAACATGGACAAAATTAAATAATAAGATGATTTTGTGATTTTTTTTGTCATATCAGTTGTACTTGAGAAAGGAGTGAATTTTTCCCCCTTTTAGAAGGGAACCAACGTACTGGGCAATTAAAGAATAGCACAAGCCAAATATAAGCATTGATGAAATGAGGATTTTGAGACTAAGGAATAAAATCTCAAATACCAACTTGTACTGGTCCCTTCTCAAACTAGTATTCTCTGTAGGTATGGAATGATACTTCAATATAAGAAATAACTAAAAGTATTGGTGTACATATCTATGGATGGTATATTGTGTTTTAGTGCAGTATGGCTGGTTTGCTTGGTATACAACAATATCTGAATCATGGATTAGAATCTTAATCTGATACCGACAATGGTTGGCAGTTGGACCAGGTACGAGGTAGTGTATCAACATGGTATGGATCAGTTACCCCATCTAGAGAAGGAGAGGGAGAGGGAGAGAGAGCAAGAGAGAGGAGGAGGGGAGCGAATAAGTAAAGATATCTTCTATCATGACTACTCTAAATCTTTGTGTCAGTCACCCTATGAGGAATTTCATTGTCCAAGCCAAGGAGAGCGAAGAAGACACAAAAGAATCAGAAGAAAAAAGAAAGAGAGAATAAACATCAACATACCAACTGGTATCAGTCAAGTCAACAAAATATAAAAATCCAATCTGTAAGCATAGTACTTCAAGGTTTGTAGAGTGGCAGCATGACCCATGTTCATAGAACTTATGGTATGCTACATGTGCAAGGGACATTAGCCATTTAATCCTTTTTTTGAAGCCTTCAGGAAGGTTTTCTAATTGCCTTAGCAATTTGCCAATTCAAGTGAAACTCATATGTTTATTCTCAAAACAGAAACAACAAGATAAATATTTACTTCTCTTTTCAAAGTTAACCAGAGAAAATTTTTATAACCCTTTGTCCTCCATATCCAGAGCACTGGAAAGAGGAGGCAAAAAGTGGCAAACTTAACAATAGGTTGTAAGCTATGCCATAACCTGGTGTCTTATTAATGACATGCAATTCTTCCAAGTATATGATTATCCACCCTTTAGGAATCACCAATTTACTTGTTCCAAATTATCAAAAAATTGCAAATGGTGGATCATGAAAACTCACATATGCCAACACTTCTTTATAATTCCTGCTATGACAGGATCCATGTCATCTGGAATATCAAGACGACGATCTTGAAACCCGACAGCACCGACAACTTGCATAGGGTTCATCCCTTCCCAAGGTTGTTGCAAGGTACAGAGCTCCCACATTATGACCCCAAAGCTAAAAACATCACACCTGAATCGGAAAAAGAGAAGAAACAAGGAAAAGAATGCATGGTGTCATAAAAAGCCAAAAACTTGCATTCACACCAAGGAGAACTTACTTCTCATTTGAAGGTTCATTCCTTAGAACTTCTGGAGCCATCCACTCAGCCTGCAGCAAAGTAATATCTACGTAACCAATTTGTAAATTTCTACAACCAAACAGAAAGCACATGCAAGATCTAACATTCAAAAAGAAGACTTTGGTATCTGTTTTTTTAATGGGATAGAGAATTTAAGAAACAAATGTTATAAGAAGTGGCCACTTGCACCAAATTTGTGTGCTTAATGCCATTAAAGGTGGCAATGGCACCATATAGAGAATATGACTTCCTATGGTGCATTGGTTGCATAAGAACAGACCATTTGTTACATAGCGAACGTCATGTGAATGAAGCAAGTGCATGCCAACACAAAAATCAAGTCATATAGGAACTACATCACATGAAAATTTTCCTAAATAATGCCCTGAGACCTTCTCTTTATCATTTATGTGAGAGAGTACCAATGGCTGAGACCATGGATATGACAGCTCAATTGGTTCACCATATGAGACAGACAAAGAAATTCAAGTTCCTTCCATTTTCACCTCTTTAACGTCCACATTGTTGTACTCACATTTATGAATTACACGCAAATATCACTACTTATGCTTCTCAACCCTTAATCTCCATTTCTGCTCCTCTTTGTATGTGAAAGTAATGCTTCTTTTATTTATCTTCATTATTTGCTTTTCCTTCACCTTCTCTCTCCTCAGACTTTCACATTCACTTTATGATAGTAAATTTGTTTCCCATAATATTTGTATTTTGAATTTTCCCATGTTAAGATTGAACTGATCTACAGTATATCTGTAGCTTTTTTTCTTCTTTGAACTTTTTGAGAAATCCTTTAACCTTTACATAATTTTCAATATTTATAGTACACAAACTTTTTTTTTTTTTGCTTAAGCAGGAATTGTGTGTGCTTGGATACTGTTGCTCAAGAGATTGACTTATAGTGTCATCAATTAGTATTGGGCATAGAATAATGCAACAGGTGTCCATTTACCACTAATAATTATTAATTCTATTATTCTAATCACTGTGTGTCAAAAGATTTATTCAATTATAGATTTAGCACATTGTATTCTGACTCAAACATATCTGATTGACATTTATGATGCATCTTATAGATAATTTAATATAATAGAGATAATTATCTCCAGTTACTTTCCAATGACAATATGAATTGACAGATAACATTTGTGGTTTCATGAACAAACTCAACATAAATTCTACATAATTAGCACAAAGTACAGCCATAAAGAAACTAAGGATATCCCCAGTCAAAAGGCTTTCACAATCATACTAATTCATGTACTAAGACTACTAACTATTATATAATGATCACAGTGCAACTAGGAGATGAATTATACTTTCTTAGAGACTAAGTATGAGGAAAGAATATCATACTTATACACAGAGAGAACCTGCCCAAATTATGCAACAGTATGAAAAGGGAAAAAGGCAAAAACAAAGATAACTGTGTGCTCACCGTTCCAGCTGTTGACCTCGAAGAAAGGAATGTGTTGTGCTTCAAACGAGATAAACCAAAATCACAGACCTAGATCATTATCAAATAAGTAATCAGATTTGCATACCAAAATAATGGAAATGTATTAAAAGGCATAATTACAATAATATGCTATGTGCTTTAAACAAGGTTACCTTCACAACCCAGTTCTTGTCAACAAGAAGATTTGGAGACTTAAGATCACGGTGGACTATGACAGGAGTACAGTTGTGCAAATAATTCATTCCACGAGCCTGGTAACCCAAGCACAGGAAAAGGAATATTACAAACTTGGATTATTTGCAACTTTCAAAACTTGCCAAGACCCAAACAGAAATTAAGAGATGTAATCATACAATATCAAGAGCCATCCTCAAACGCCTCCTTTCATCTAGTTGATTATTGGGTCGGTGAATCAAACGGAACAAACTACCTCTGCAATGCATATTCTGTGCTTCAAAGTTCTAGTAAACATCAATACAATTAAAGATTGCTATGTAACATCAGAAGCTGCATAACACTAATAACTTGATGCAATGTCCAGTAGGAGGAAAGGAATCAAACATATATGGAAGAGTGAACTATCCATACAGTAAAGAAATTTCTCAAGTCGACATATATATATATATATATATATATATATATATAAACTGTGATATGAATACTATGTTCTTTCCCCTTATAGAAGGGCATCATGATAGAGGGTGAACCTTGGTGACGCAGCTAATTTGTTTTGCGACCTGGGTGCCTATTGTATTGGTCATGCAAATAGTCTCTCTTCTTACAGAAGACTGCATAAATTGACTCTCCTCATACCCCACATTAGCAAGAGCTTTTTGCATTGAGCCGCCATCCTTGCTTAGATGTTTACCATGGTAAGATATGCACATGTTCAAAAGAATGTATGTGAATATCCCCAGTAAAATTTAGGTTTGTTTCATTTCACATAATTGTGCAGGTATTTTTGCTGTTTACAGCACATTATCTAAATAAGGCAGATCATGTATTTCATGATGTGACATAGAAGCTTAGGTTTTCTGATGAGCTTGTATATGGCTTTCATCTACTACTGGAACCATCATGCTTGGTGGTGTCCATACTTTCATTACATACGAATTATCTTTCTTTGATTTCTTCAGGTGTGCTTGGCTCTGCAGTCCAGATTTTTGTTAACAAGTGTATCAAGCAAGTCAAGTATAAGTTTCAAAACTGAAAAATAGGGATATATTCAAATATGAAAAATTACATTTCCACTATGTTCCACCTTGAATATATCACCACCAACTGAGCTTGCTTGGACCATAGGCTAAAACTACATGGTACTATGCAACTCACATGCCTAGATACATGATTGGAAAGCTGCCCAAGCAGGGTAAGAACATGTCAATTAGGATAGATCGGCTCGTCAGACCATGTGTCCCCCATTTTTCCTGAAAACAACTAGCATCAGACAAAAGAAACTTGGAGTAATATCCTAGTTCTGGACTATGTAGGTCAAGTCCAGCCCCCTTTTTTTCATTATGGATGCTCCTTGCTCCATTCACATGGTTTCTGCTCCCAAGATCTAATGAAAATTTACAAGTAGCCTCCTATCTGAGACTAAACAGCAGAGCTTCGGCACCATGTCAAAAGCTGGACCCAACAAAAGAACCTCTGTAGTTGTAGGAGTAAGGCACTATATATTGGCGCTCCCCAAACCCCACATTGGCAAAAGCATTATGCACTCGATTGCCTGCTTTGTCTAAGATTTGAATTTTGAAGTTTACTTTTGTTTATGAATCAAATTGAAAACCAGACATTCATTGTGCTTCACTCTGTACGAGCTAAAAACTGTACATTTTATGCAATAAGAATTTTGGATCAGCAGTAGGATACACAGGCACCTTCCTAAATAGTTGGTGTACAGGAGTAATCTGCAAGTCTATGGTAATCATAGTAACTTTATCAATTTCTTGTATGATCAAAGAGTCAGAGGAATGAAATTGCCAACAAGTATGAAGTCTTAGCAGCTCTCATACAACTAAAATGTTGTAGAATAAACTCAACTAAGCACAAAATAAGTGATGCAGTAGAAAATGTTATTAAGTCAAAATGCATGTCAATAATGCACAACATATCATTCACGTGTGATTGGAGAGCCTAAAAAATTACACTATTTTGTGACATGCAATCACTCAGAAATTGAGAATAAAGAACATTAATAGTATAATTTTCACAGAGGAGTACCTATGGAGAAATTCTGTGACAATTGAAAGATTAGGCACATGAGTTACTGCTCCCATGAAGAGAACAACATTTGGATGTCGCAACCGTTTCATTATCCGCACCTTGAAACAAAAAATACGTAAATTACGTAACACCACAATAAATTTTCAACTAAATGCTAATAAACAATCGATGAGGAATCAGCCAAATTTTGCAAGAACAGCACTCAACAACACTTTCAACAAAGAAAAATAATGAAATATGTATTTTTCCTTACCATGAAATATCTCTACTAGAAATCATGACAATCCCAGGAGCAGTAAGAAGGAAGCAGCAAGATAATACAAAGTCAAACAACTGATGAGAAATAGTTTAGGCAGTAAGGTAAATTCTATGAAACAGAGGAGGAACACAATCTAACAGGACACTAGGGGTTAGCTTGCTCAGGCTACATCTTATTCTATCTTTCAATTATCAGATGATTAATGTGAGGAAATCTGAAATTTTCTTCCCTTGGGCTACATCTAAGGACAAGTCATTTCATTGTTTAAATTATGAGATCAAGGCATATTTTGGTTAATTGTTTAAATTACCAAAAATCTGATAATTGAAAAGATTTATGTTAAATGACAAGATATTTTTTGTAATTATAAATAAGAATAAGAGAGATGTATGAAACTACTTTAATTAAAATTAAGCTATTAACCTAAGAATAGACAAGGGTAATTGCTATATAAAAATTATAAGACAATTTTAAGGCTAACCATGCTTTATCAATCAAAGTGCCAGGAAGCTTTGAAAAATATAAACAGCTACTCTAGCCAAGATGAAAATGTTGAATTGCAAGTGAGTTTCTAGAAAGATAGAATAAGAAATATATTATTTGCAAAAAATTAAATTAGCCCCAAAAAAGGATAGAGAAAGAAAATCCATATATGTAAAAGTTCACATAAAACTCATCTTGTCCTACTTGGACGAGGTGAGTACACTAGGATAGTTAGGATGATAAGAGATAGAGGAAAACCTAATAAAACTTTTCTTGTAATAATAAAAAACAATTTGGCTGCTCTAAATTCCTTATAGTTAACTAGGGATATTGCCCAACAAAGAGCAATGACGGAAAAATATTCATATAGCTAACTCTAAATAGTTGGGACCAATATTTCATATATATCCAGTGTATCGACCAATATCTATGGGTGTGACCAAGGACCAGTATTTATGTAATTAATTTGTTTTAGTAATGTTTGTGGCATGTGTCGACATTCTACTTGTAATATTAGTATTGTAGTAGTTTGACAAAGTGTCAAAATCAAATCTAACTAGGATTTTAAACCTTAGTTGGAACATTATAAACTGTTTTTGCTATTACTAAGCAAGGATTCCGATTTTGCATAGTCTGCTATGTACTAGCTGATATTTGCCAATTCAGACAAATCAGGGTGTGGATCGCTTCTTTTCCAACGGTTTGGTCCCCTTATTTTAACCCACAGAGCAGCATGTGAGCTGTGAGTGTGCATGACTGTAGTAGTCGCCCACCTACCCCACAGGTCCGCTTGCTCATCAAGCGCCACCATCGGCTGCCAGCAAACCTCCCAAAACCTTGTCCTCCTTTTACTCCTCCCACCTCTGGACTGCCTAGGTCCTAACTACAGGTCTGTTTGCTCACCAAGTGCCAGCATCGAACCTCCTGGTACCTTTTTCATTCTCCTCCTTCCCTCCAAGTACATACCAGGTACAACGTCTTGGTCCCTTGGGACGAACCATACTCTTACCAATCAGGCAATGGACGGCACAGGTTCAGTATCTGAATATGCAATCCATATTATCGAATAGAATAAGCATGTTAGGAACATTTGCTTCGTCTAGGGTTTGGTTCCATTGGATTGTCCAGTTCTATTTCTAGCAATTTGGAAAATGACATCACAAAGATTGAAATGATATCCAAAAGCTCAACTAGTGAATAGGTTAAACTAAACCAATAATGACCATGTTCAAAGCTAGTTGCAAGTGTACACATTCTTAAACCATTATAAGTAATAACAGTTGGGAAGATTAGCAATAAAGCAAAAAGGATGTCTTCGTTCATTCTTGATCACTACCTTCAATAGCAAAACAAATCTGAGATAGTTACCTCACTTATAAATTCTTCAAGTGCGTCAGTAGAGATATCTTGATGCAAGAACCTTTTAACAGCAACTTCCTTTGTAGAGCAAAAGGAACTACATTAATATTGATACTAACAAAATTTAAACAGTATGTGTAAAAGAAAAAAAAAGTAAAGTGCTCAAAAGTTGGAAATGGAATTTGGAGTACAAATATTCTTTGTAAATTCTGGCAATAATGAAAAGAAATTCACTATTCCATATGATAAATTTCAGCAAAAGATCTAGAAGATATGCCATCTATGTGACATGAATTAATTTTCTTTGAGTATAGATATAGTATGACTAAATATTTGACTACAATATTAATTTCAAGAGTGTGCAGAAAGTTCTCTTGCTAATCAAAAAAAAAAAAGAAACAAATATTACATATTTGTATATATGGGAAATGGTTGGTCCTTCAATGTTGATATGTGTCTTCTAGCCTTGAAGATGTTAGTAGCAAAGCTCAAGATTTTTCATATTGATGAAATTAGAAATTTTAATATGTTGACTGCTCGACATGACCGACATGTTTCTAGCATTAACCAAACAAGCAAACAGTTGACCTGGCCATAGTACAAAGTAAGCAGCATCCGCACTGCACATCACAGCATGGTAGGACTCAACAAAATGCCATCCGAAAACCCAATCCTTGGTAAGCCTTCACCTTTGTTATTAATAGTTATTTCATTGCTGTCACTTGATTATGATTTACTTTCCCCAAAACATATTTGTGGTCCAAGATATAAAAAAAACAAGTTCAGTAGGATTAATTTTAGACTTGAGTGGTTGAGACATATATTAGAAATTAAAGATTTAGATTCAGTAGAAATAGAATTTTGGAAATACTAAGAGATTAGCTGAGAGTGTAGTTTTTGCATAGTTTTTGAAATAGTTTATAATTCCTAAAATTCTAAACTTGAATAGTTTTTCTAATTAGTAAGTGTGCAACTTCCTTGTCCCAACTCAATCCCGATCAAAATTATCACAACCCACAAAAGGAGACACTTAAGGTACAGAAAGTGAACAAAATCGTTAAAATTTTTGGTAGGAAGTACTCAAATTTATCCTACTGTTGGATTTATAAACATATATACTGACAATTAATGTAGAGAAACAACAAAAAAAAAACTTTAAAGAAAAGAAATACTCACTGTCCCATGCCAATCTCCCCGATACACCTCTCCGAAAGAACCTACGCAGGAAGAGAACATCCAATAAAGAAGAGGATTAATTTCTCAAAACAAAGTCATAAATTAATTTGCATGAATTTTTATTTCTTGATACAACATTTAAGAAAACAAGCTAAAGATATCATCTAATATCAACAATTAATACAAGTCTCACAG
Organism: Musa acuminata AAA Group; assembly: GCF_036884655.1. Taxonomy (NCBI): domain Eukaryota; kingdom Viridiplantae; phylum Streptophyta; class Magnoliopsida; order Zingiberales; family Musaceae; genus Musa; species Musa acuminata. The sequence continues at coordinate 31,377,371 of NC_088336.1, forward strand.
GAAACATACCAAGCCCTATCCGCTCACCAAGAATAATGTCTTCCCATGCTATTTCAAAATCCACAACATCATGTAAAGCATTTTCAGATTTTGTACTTTCTGTTCCAGTTGATTTATCAGAACTTCGATCCATTTCTTGATTAGAATCACTTGCCATTTCCTTCATATAAATATCATCATGACCTGGACAATTTCCTTGCTGCTCATTGCCAGGGATGCTATCATTGTTTGGGGTCAAATTTGTGTCAGAACATCCAGATAGCATCAGGGCAGAAGGTTCTAATTGTTCATACTGCCTGCTCACTGCAGCAGTTGTGGCTACAACTGCCGCAGCAGTAGCAGTGGCTGCAGCAGCTACAGGAACTTCCAAGTTCATGTCGGTGTTTGATTTTGCTGCAGCAACAACCATTGAAGATGCAACAACAGCAGCTGTTGCTGCAGCAGCAGCAACAGGCATGTGTCTTATAAGCTGCAATGGAGCCTCTGGTGGCAAATGTTCATCAGAAACTTCAGATAGAGATGGAGTGTTAATTGCTTCTCCAGAATCAACAGAGCCACAAAGGCTAAATCCCTCAACAGGTTTAGTCGCATCCATCTGCGACCTAGCAAGAACCATTTTCTGCCTGAGCATAAGGCTAGGGAGATGAGGCAAAAGGGGACCATGACGGCCATCACTTTCGGTTTTCTGTTTCAATTCATTCTTAAGCATCTTTGTTTCATCTTTGTCTTCAATTAAATGTGTTTCTTCAATCACCGAAGTTTCTGCTTCTACAGTACAGATCTCTGTGAACAAGTTAGGGGGTGCAGCGACACCACTTTCCAACAACACATCATGCAGCTTCTGAGCTAATTTGGGATTCTCTTTAGCAGCATTAATCATGTATTCAGAAACATCCTGTACCTTCATCCTGTGGACGGTTGAAGAACTAATGCCTTCTGTCCAAGAAGGTGATCTTGTAATTTTAGATACGTGTTTTGGTCTAACAGATGCTTCTGGAGTTTTTACCATGACATTATTGCCAATAGTTGTGGATTCATCAGGAATATTCATATTCTTTTGCATGCAACTGTTGTTTGAGGATCTCCAAAGAGAACTAGAATTTTGATTTTCTTGCAGACTCAACTGACATGACATAACACCAGCAGTACTTGGAGCTTCAAAATAGCCAGACACAGAGCTTTTGTCAAAAGGCTCATTCTCAGTACATCTGGCAGAGTTTGTCACCTCTCTATTAGATGTGGTCATATGTGCATGGTTTCCTACTTCTGTGAAAGGCTTAACTGTGATGCTAGCTTCAGATTCAGTGGCCAGTCCTGCACCATCTGATGGTATAAGAGTACCAGGTTCTGACATCAAATCAACAATATATTCCCTGTAATGGAAAATACTAAACTTGTCATATTTTATTATCAACAAACATAGGAATTTAGAAGCACCTGTCTCTTATCCTGGATGCTGAATTGAGTAAAAGAATGCTGAGAAATAGTATCAGCAAAAAAAGAAGTTAATCATCACAAATACATGTACCTTCCATCATTAAGTTTCACAATGACCAAAGCACCATCATCTGATCCAGTATATTGCTTCCCTTTCACCAACCGACAAGGAATGCCCTGACTATCAGCTAATACCTACATAGATGTATTAAATATCAATTGACCAGTAAAACAAATTTATTTTGTACTGGCTCTTCAAAAGACAACCACAATATGTGTAACGATCTATTTATCATACTTAAAAATAAAGAATAATTAGGTTTATTATTGACAGATTTCTCCAAGTTCCCATATTAAATAAAAGCTAAATCAATGTGTAAAACATTGAAAGTTAGTCATTTATACTAAGTCCATTGGTTACATTTTTTCCTGTTAAACGTTTGTTCCTACACATTTGCTTATAAAAATCATTTGAGGCCATATAGCAAACAAATAGTGAGTACCAAAAAGTAGACAATCCATCTGGCATCTTTAGTCAAATGGTGAGGAAAAAAGAATCACCAATTTTAAAACAAGACAAATAATAAACTATCACAAAAAATAGGTTGAAGGTGTTTGATGCAAGCAAGTCTTTGATTTGTACATTCACACCAGGTCGCAACATCTAAATTCTGCTGGTTGAACATCTCAATTGGTGTGACTAGACACAGTAACTTCATATATATGTAATATATATATACACACACACATATACATGCATACATATATATATATACATATACATACATACATATATATACATGTATGTATGTATATATACATATACATATACATGTATGTATGTAGATACACATATATATGTATACACGCACGCGCACACACACACATATGGACAGTTAAATAGAAAGATCTACCATCAAGGTCCAGCTATATGACACCATTCATTTCATCAATGTGCAGCTTCCTAACATGAAATGACAAACAATAATTTCTGTAATGACCCTATGAATAAGAAGATCCAAATCTAAGGGAATGTTACAGAAAGAAAAGAAGCCACTATAAGAAAATGTGAAGATTTACTTGGTATTTAAAATCAAATGGAACATCATATCTGATGACAGAATAAGAAAAATATATCATAAGGTAAGACTTTGATGAACTTACAAAACCAATGATGACCATGTTGTGCCAGTTATACTTGTCCAATAACCTATCAGATTATAAATAATTAGCAAAAGTGAAGGTCTCAGACTGACATGGCCTATATCTTATAAAAGTAAGTCACAGAATTCATAGACAAGAAATATCTATTCTGACAGCTAGCCTCTATTGCCAGTTTCCCACTTCTTTGGAGCCACGTAGCTTTCCTCTCCCTAGTCATGAAAAATAACTAAATCGATAGTGCTAATATCCAAAATGCTAGATCTGAAAAATGTCCACTTAACTATCTCATACGCTCTACATCCTGTTTAGCCATGGTTCATGTGATTTGCTCATTCCACCACTACGGACCACGTATATGGCGCGGCTATATATTTAACCCCATTTGATGAAGCAGCTGTCATACACAGAAAAGCAAAATGATAGCCCACAAGTATGTGCCTGCATGGACTATCTTTGATTGATTTTCTTCAGTAGAAAAAAAATATATGCTTGTCCTGGACAATGTTGATACAACAGTATAATTGTGGAATACAAAGGGTTCAATAGCAAGATGGTTAGTCAACTTTATATGGACAAGAAGTTTAGAGATCAGCTGCGAAGAATCCAAGAACAGAAATAATAGTGTTGCCAACAAGTCCAATATGCATGAACAATGAAACACAAATCAGAAAACATACTAGTGCTTAGGTGTCCCTTGCATTAGCATAGACAGTAATGGAGTCATTGACGAGTTCAAAAAAGGTTGCACAACAATTACATTAGAAAGCCACTTAAATACATCAGCTAGAATCGAGCAAAATTTATAATCATCCAAAAGAGACCAATAAGGTGAATCACCGAAATCAAGCAACAAAGTTTACTGCCAATTTATTGCAACAATCATGGAACATTATGTTTGAGCATCAATTACTCCATGTCAATTTGCAAATTATATGGACCATAATGTCTGAGCAGCACCATTAAGTAATTGCTTTATGATTAAATTGACAGTATAAAAGGTAGAGTTGTTAACCTTAAACATTAATGCACGATGACGAGCCAGACCAATAGTCAGATGGCCAAGTGGCAGCACAATGTTTCCAACACTTGCTCTTAGGTAGTTTCTAAGGTTATGATATGACTTCAACATACTATCAGGATCAGAAACTTTTCCACCCATGTAGTTGGCAACTAAAATGGCAACATTCTGTGCCAACACATTGTCAGGAGAATCTGAAGATGCTGACCTCACTTTTGAAGCCATTAATGACACTTTCTGCTCAAATCTGACAAGGTCAGCATCTTCAGTTTTATTTACCAATACAGCTTCCCAACTGATATTATCAGAGACTGGTGTTCCTTGCAAATCAGTTAGAGAAGGCATTTCTAAAGACGTAGACTCAACCAATATGCCATAGAGATCATAGAAACCATCCAAGATCTTGTCATCATAGCCAAGAGCATTATAATTCTGTGAAGCACAAAGAGATATAGGGATGAGAAACGATAGGAGAAGTTAAATAATACAACTACATAGAGAAATTGAAAATTTGATATCAGTTGCATTTACCAGACATACATTATACATTATACAGGATCAACAATAACAAAATAACAGCACCTTGATTGAAATTTCTTAGGAGCTTTTACCTCAAGACATCGCATAATGCCAGCAGAGATTCACAATCACATTGTTGATACCATTCCTGTGACACATACGTGGTCACAATGTGGGGCACATTCATGTGACATGTTGAATCGGTACAACACTAAACTAAAACTACAGGACTTGCTGAAATGGGTGAGATTTAGAATCCAATCTATTTCCATGGTTCCTACCATTTTTTCTTTGAGAGAATTAATTGACAAGACAATCACTTAACTGTAGAATCTGAACTACGTACCCCTAACTTATCCACTCTTAGTATGCACTATGTCAGTGGCTCGAGGCTTACAATAACTATTAGATGTCATGATTCCACTGCTTTATGGTCAAAGTTGCAGGTTTCTATTTTCTTCACCTTTGTTTCTCTCTTTTTCTCACCTCCCTTATTCCTCACTTTCATGCTCCTTTTTCTCTTTTGAGGATGTAAAATAGGCTGTAATAGGTAAAATCAGATGATTTTATTTAAGCTCAATTAATTCTAGTCAGTTGCACCAGATTTTTGGCTACAAGTCCAAGAAATCAACAAAAAGTCTCAATAGTTACCTATAGGAATCGGCAGACACCAAAACTATGCTTATTTCCTAAAATCCATTAGCATAATCTTTTTATTTAAAATGAATTTAGTAGGGATTGTCTATTTTGTCATTTTGGTCTTATTTTTTTATTAACTACTATTTATGTTTAGGTGACTTTTTTCTTCTAAATCATATGCATGATAATTATTTAAGTGGTGCGATACAAAGCTAAAACTATAGAACATGTTGAATAGGTGAGAATGAATATCTAAGTTCATTTCCATTGTTTCTGTGTGTTTTCTTTCTCTTGAGAGAATTGGTCAAGAAGACAATCATCAAAATGCTTCTTAGAATCTTTATGGCTATTGAAAGTGGCCATGATAGAAGGTGCTAGCGAGCTTAGCTAGTAAATGCTTTGTCCTGAAATTAAAACTAGGCCTACACCACTTACCCTTTACAAAAGAAAAAAAAAAGGTGCCCATGCTTTGATCAAGTGATGCAGAAGATTGAAGGAGTGCTACAAAAAGCAAGCGTCCTTTCTTTATGTGTGATATTCTTCCGATCTCCGATCTCTGGACTAAGTTACATATTCCTAACTTATCCAACCCTAGTATCCACCAAGTTTGTTTAGAGATCTACATGACTTTAACCTCTGATTCCTTCCACCCAACAATAATATTAAACTCCTCTACCATTTAGATCCCTTGTTAATCTAGCTTTTGTTGTTATTTTGCTCGTTTTGGTAGTGTTTGCTCAATGCAGGTATAACTTGCAAGCTAGGAGTCAAGAATTAAAATTAAACATGAAGACTGAGACCGTGACTCCACTGCCATTGTTTCCCTTTCCTTCTGCAAGGAACTGTTCCAGTAGTGTTACAGTTGTCCGATAGGGTTTAATTTATGATGCCTTGATCAGAATTGTTGAACCATCATCGGAAGAATGATGATTGTCATTCAATATAGCATTTAAGAAAAATGAAGCATGCTTAAAGGAAGCTCCTACGGATTAGTTTAACTTGAATAACAAAACTATTAATTGAAAATAGCAAAATCTTTGATTAACTAGTCAATTATGACCGATCTCTGAAGTACCAAAGTAGAAACGGTGAGAATGCTATACAAAATGTTTTCTAGCAAAGGAAAATAGCCATGACAAATCAATAAGTGAATTGGAACAAATCACCAGACACGAATACTATTGTAAATATGGGCCCCAAAAGCACCAAAACTGGACTATTTCAGCTATAGATGCAGCAATGTTCTGATAAACTAACATTATCAAAATAATAACGCCAAAATGATAAGCAATTAGACAGAATAAGGAGATTAAGAGCTTGAGGATGCATAACCCAGTATCTGTAAGCAATAATTTCAGCAGGGGAGTTCTCAGGCGGGCAAGAGCCCAAACTAATCTGCTTCACGGCCTCGATTTGAGCCGCCTCCGGATCCTCTCTGGCACTCAACTCCAGAGCGAGCTGGATTTGGTACTCCTCGTCCATCTCCGGGACTGTCGGCTTGCTCAACGTGGAACCCCTCATCGCCGAGTCAACCACAGCTTCCGAAGCGGACGAGGAGACCGTACTCGGGCCTTCCCTCGGCTCCACTCTCTGTGCGGCAACTAAGGACGACGAAGAGGAGGCTGAAGAGGAGGACGAGGAGGGAGGGGTGAAAGAGTGCTTGCTGGAGACGGAATTCAACCAGCTGGTGAGGCTGGAGAGGGGCTTCTGATCGGGGTGGGCGTGGGGGACCTTGACGGCACCTTTGACCGGGGAGGAGGAGGGGGAGGCGGAGGCATCCGCGTCTTCCGTGTGGCTCGCCACGATGTGAAGCTTCTTGAGGATGTTCTTCATGCTATGCGCCCCTTCGATCCTCTCATCAGCGACCTGCCCCCTTCCTTTTTCTCGATCGCAACGGAGCGATCACGATTCCTGATTCGATTTCTCTTCCTCGTTCGATCTCACGGGGGATCGGACGCAGGCAGCAGCAGTAGCACAGCAGCAGACGACCAAAGGTGGGGGGGAGGGAGTAGGCTGGCCAGCGCAAAAGAGGTCGAGCCAGTGGGAGCCGTCGGGGCCGACAGTGTACCACCGAGACAAATTCCGCTACGCATTGTCCTTCTCACCACGAAGCTACCAGCGTGTTGGTTGGTCAAATTATCCGGGTCCCAACATGCGGGGCCACAAACAAAAGCCGAGTATTCTCGCAGGAGAGGGTACGGTTAGATACTTTGAATTATTCCCCCTTTTTTTAATTGCTGCCCGCGGGATTAGGTGCTTGGGATCTCACGCTGCCGTTGGATCGGTGACAGTTGGGCCCCGCGACACGATCCGACGGTTGTACGAGTTGTGGCACCAGTCTCTGTTGCCTCATGCGCGTTTCAGCTTCAGACTAGTTTAGATCGGAACGGACAAATGTACTTAATATTTTAATCGAGTGCATCGGCACAAGTCGTTCGTCGACTCTGTACGACTTACTAATTCTTCGGCTACATTACATCGACGAAGGGATCGACTTCATCTCAAATCAGACTTGACTGTTATGATCCATCGGTAAGAACTGAGATAAACAAACATATGATCGATGGGAAATATGTGCGATCACCGATTGCAGATGATGCCAACGCGTAGGGTCAACCTCCTTCATAACCAGATTGGACCACCTGCTAACAACGAAGAACCAACTTCATAATTATATTTAGAAACAATATAAATTTAGAATCTACAAGTCTTTTTATTTTTCAGATTTTATATATAATGAAAAGCAATGTAATGAAGGGGTAGCTTTCCTGACTGCGTTACGTAAGGTTAACGGTTGATGAATCATTAATGTGGTTGCCACGTAAGCATAAGACCAAGTGTGGGTAAGTGAGCATTATGGACACCCTTGAAACGATCGATGTGGTGGAATATTAACCATGTATTTATTTATTTATTTATTTATTTAAGTAAAGTATATTATTCTTGTAGAGTATATTACTTTAAGGAGAGGGTGTAATATGCCCATAAAATTCAAAGCGTAAGAGACTAGTAATCTTTGGTTCCGGTAATGTCTATCGATTTATTTGCTATCCTATGATAAAACACCACATAATGTTTTCTTGACTCGATGAGCTGTCATCTCATATTTTGTCATTCTAAGCACCATCAATCGCTAAAATATGATTCCCAAAACAGCAAAAAAGAGAGTGAGAATGCAAAATAAGCAACCAGAATACGTTTTATTTATTGATTTAATGATAACATTATCACAAACCCAACTCTTATTAATAATTATAAAATCGATATTGAAGTCGGATTCTCTTTGATGGTAGCTTTCAAGGGAAGACGCACGATCCGTGTGCTGCAAAAAAAAAAAATAATAATAATAAAGATATGAATTATATTTTATATCTACTATTCTACGTGATATAAAAATGACACATCACTTACAAGGATCTGAAACGGTGGTTATGGTGTTGCTGCCAAAGTTACACGCCGAAGGTTGGGACTGATGCGACTTGTAGTATAGATTATAGACGACGGAAACGTGCTCGACTACTGTGTTAGGCTCGTAACATGCACCGCCGGGTTGAATGGAGTGACAATCAACACCACCACCGCACAGATTATCGAGGTCCTTTTGAAGTGTCGCTGGATTCGCAAGGGGGTTTGCTATGCACCACGTACGAGCCTAACAAGTAATAATAATAAACACATCACATATACATCAGTAACATGAAGGACTTATATAAGAGAATAAAAGCAGGTACTAGGAAACTAGTCGACTTACTACTCCGCGGTTTATTCCAACGTCGCTAGACTCTATAGAGAGAAAAAAAAAAATTAAAGGAGATCGATTGATCGATCGATCGTATTAGAAATATTTTGAATATTATATGTGAAGTAGGATGGATTTAGAGGAACTAGTAGTGATGGACGTACCTGTGCGGATCATTGCACTCATGAGGACGATCAAGGCGATGAGTCCATAGGAGGATAGTGTTTTTGCCATGACCATTTTGTTTTCGGAACTACTTCTCGGTGTCCAATACTTGTGTTAGTAAAGTCACATTCGAGAGGCTTTATAGTGAATGCGGTGGTCCACATGATCGGAAGGGTAAATGCACCTGTTGATATTGTGATATAATTCATTATACGTAATATATAAGATGCGCTTTAATAATGGATATGTTCACTGTATATAATACTACTTTACATTTCTTATTTCCTTATTGTTTATCATAAGGTTTGGTGCATCCAACATAAAAGATATGCTCCAAAAAAAAAAAAATACAATGAAATTGGTATAATCTCACGATGACCACATTCAACGCTACGCGTTCAATGATGTCTCCGTTCGATGTGACTTTTGGAGCTAGAAGGAAAGCCTAATGTCACAAGAATGTCTACGTACTAACCCTCTCAATAAATGACTAAGCAAAGAGACTCTACCTCTAATCCATAGTGCTTTCACTTTCGAGCGCAGTAATCACTCCCTTTTCGCATAGATGCATCCATCTCGACATAAGTGTCGCCACATTTATGGCTATTGAATGCCATCTACTTATCCTTATTAAAGTATTCTTAAATCTCACCTAGTAGGTGTATACGCTACTAGGCATAATGTAAACTGTTGCTCTATTCTTGTCTCAACTAGCACAACAAATGACACTATCATCCTAGTCACGATCAATACTTCAATCATCATCAGCTCTATCATCCGTCAAGATCTCTCTTCTCGTCGTGATGCTAACATCTTGAGATCAGCCAAGACTTAGTAGAACCACCGATCAAAGGAGTGCCTCACTCCTCAACCATATAATTCAGCACACCGCCACACCACTGTTCTACTTTACTCGAATATGAGACTAAGTTAGCGGATTTAATAGATTGCTCCCTCAAGATTCAAGTATGGCAAATGGATCAATGCTTAAAAGAGATGCAGCAAGAGTTTTGACAATCCAAAGGAGAAAGAAAACCCAATCGATCCTACCTTCGGTCAATCTCATTCACTCAAAATATTTAGGAGGAACCAATCTCAATGAATTTTCGTCTCCCATCGTTAGAGGCTTTTGATAACAACATCAACTCGATAGAGCATATTGCCACCTTTCGCGTCTAAATATCATTGTTGGGCACCTTAGATGCACTAATGTGTCGTGCCCTTTCGACAACACTAAGAGACCCAACTCGATAATAGTAACCCCGCTTTGAAGTCATTCTTAGTCAACTCCTTTGTCAGCTTGCAAAAGAGTTTGAGCTCTATTTTCTTGAAAATATACATTCAAGACTATCAGTAGAAATGCTTCTCAAACTCAAGTAAAGGAAAGGGGTAATACTCTATAACTTTGTCATTATATTTACTAACAAGATCCAAGGAGTGCAAGAGGTTCATCCGTCACTTGTGACATAGGCTTTCATGATGGGAATCAAACTCTCTTGCTTTTTTTTAGTCATCGGTGGAGAGACCACCAATAACAATACTTAAGGTACTCTAAAGAGTCAATCAATTCATTGTTATAGAGACAATGGTCTTGAATAAGCGTAAGAAGATGCATAAAAGGTCGAGGCAGGAGCGACTGTCGTTAATCCTAACCTCGAGGTCACCACAATGAAGGAGAAATTATCAACCCGAGTTGCCTCACCCAAGACCTAAGTCGACTCCATTGAACATGATTAGAACTGAAGTGTTTCTACAAATTAAAGAAAAAAAGCTCTTAAAGAATCCTCTGTTAATCTCGGATTTTGATGATGAAACCAATTAATAAGTGATTATTACCCAATCGGCCGCAAGAGAGGACGATACGCCAAAGAATTGGATGAAGAGTCGAGGGACCAATGACATGCTGGACGATATGATTAATGCTTAGTATTAATTGTCTAGATCGAAGTATGTTTTACATGTGCAGGATTAACTACGATAGCAAGGCATGAGGCAAAATGAAGTCTCGGAGTTAAGGACGCGATTTCATTGGGAGTTCGAGAGTTCGTCGGAAGTCCAGATGTTCGTCGGAAGTTCTGTAAGAACTAACCGAGAAGTCTCGAAGCTTGCCAGAGAAGCTCGTCGGAACTCGCCAAGAAGATTATCGTGAAGTCTAGAAGCTTGCCGGGAGTCTGCTAGAAAATTGTCGAGAGATCGTCGAAAGTTCGCCGGAAGCTCGTCGGAAGAAACTAAGACTTACGGACTTATTTAGCTTAAGTATGTCTTAGATTTCGTAGTTAGCACGTAATTATGTTTGAAATTGGGCCAACTCAATTATGGGCTAATTGGGCCTATGTAAGAACTGTGTTGGGCCCAATGAAAAGGCCCAAACAATGCCCCAAGAGATCACACCGTCGTAGCATAGTCTTCAAGACTGTGTTAGTTGGTGGTACCATCGGTCTGGGCGATGGTACCACCTAGACAGCCTCCGAGAGGCTACAGGCAGTGGTACCACCAGTCTAGGTGGTGGTACCGCCTAGTGTCAGGCGATGGTACTGCCCAGTGCAGTATCAATGTCAGACTGACACTAGGGCGATGGTACCGCCTAGCACAGGTGGTGGTACTGCCCGGACCTAGGAAACCCGGGATGAGATGTTTTTAGGCTCCAAGTTTGAATCAACTTGAAGCTTATAAATATCTCTCTCATCCTTGGTTAAAACACATAAGCATGGAGTATTTTAAAGTGAGAAAATGTTGTTGCAATCACTACAGAAATCCCCTCCTATAGTCTAAGTTTATAATTCTATTTACGAGGAGTGTGTGATTGTAAGGGTTGTCTCCTAAACCCGGTAAAAGGAGAAGAGGAGTGTAAGAAGGAGGTTAATCTTTGCCTATTAAAGGAAGATCGACAGTGGATGCTGGTGGCATCGACGGAAGAGGAATCGGAGAAGTGGATATAGGCCATGACGACCAAACCATTATAAAATTTGCAGGTTCTTCTCTAGTTTGCATTTCTATATTTGAGCAATTTACATTACTGCAAACTGAATCTTTACTTGCCTACTACATTCACTTCATATACGAACGAGATTTCAAGCTATCTTTCCAAGTTCGATTTTTAATGTACAAAAGAGTTTTATGAAACCGACGTAATTTACTGCTGCACTAATTCAAACCCCCCCCCCTCTTAGTGCCGACTTATTCTTAACATCCTTAATCGATGAGGACACTATCGGAGAGAAGAGATAAATTCAAATATTATCGCTTCCACCATGATTATAGACATGACACGAAGGATTGCCATAATTTAAAGAAACAAATCAAAGAATTTATCCATTGAGGACACCTTGAGCGATTTGTCTGGAGACATCGAGAACTTTCCCCCTGACCTAAGGGACTAGTGGAGTGATAATCAATGTCATCGACGAACCAATCTTGGGGGAGATAATTTTTCAAGTCATAAAGTCTATGCCTGAGCTATCATTAAAAAATGCCTAAAATTAAAAGACAACCCGAAAATAATTTTCAAGGGAGAAGAGATAGAGTATCTCGATCCAGACCCAGACATAGCTAGTAGTCTGATTAATACTTAAGTAAAGAAAATCATACAAGTATCTCTATTGATATTATATACTTAAACACTTTTTAAAACCTTCGACTACGTAACGTGAGAGGAGGAACTCATGCTGTTTCCAAAGCCTCCTTAGCATTATCCTTTTTCCTTTTATCTTTATTATTACTATTATTATTATTATTTATAAAAAAAAATAGATTTTTGAATGTCACACGAATGAATAGTAAAACATGTTCAGGAATATTCGATGGTATTTTAAAGTTTCAGTTGTTCAAAGTATGCAAATACCGCTAATATTCTTTACGTTGATCAAAATTTGTTGAGATCGGAAATTTTGGTGAAACACTGAGTTCTTTCCTAGTCTTCTAATATAATGGCAATATAATGCTCAGATCTGTGCTAGTTAACGAATTTTATCGGTATATATTTCAGGATAAACATGAAATTTAAAAAAATAAAAATCTAAATAAGTAACATGAAAGCATATGGATAAATATCCTGGATTAACAAATTTTCAAGTCTCCAAAGATTTTATATCTACTCTTTTCGTGTTGTGCCAAAATCCCACACGCTGCTATCCTATCTTGTCAAACATCAGTTTTTTTTTTTTTTTGGCACGATTTAACACTAGAAAAAGAAAATATACATTTTTTTAATATTATATTTTAACAGATACATAAAATGATTACTCAAGTGCTGTGCACTTGTGTTCCATATTGAAATTAACATTATAAGTTTTTAATGCAACTTTACTATTAATTTAAATTAAAACTGGTATTTAAGCTAATGAATACACACCGATATATGGTTCTTGGAAAAATAACAAAGCAAGTCGAAAGAAGGCAAAATAAGAAAAAGGAAAGAATAACAATTATCAATAGTAATAAAAGCCATTGACTGCTCATCAAAGTTAGAGAAGAAAGAAATCATAAGGTAAAAGAGTAAATAGAACCTGTGCAAACACAAAACTGCATTTTCCTAACCTACAATTTTAATGTAGCCAAAGGAAAAATCAATGCACCGTTCATTGTTTATATAAACTAAATCACGAAGAAATGGAGTGAATAGGTCTTTGGCAGATGCAGAATAAATTATTTGCAGATTAAAGAAGCCTTTAAATCCAGATCATTAGAATATCTGAATGGATCTGACGATCTAACTAAAAAAACAAAACTCTTGACAGCCAAAACCAATTGCATTCCTTCGAATTCACCCATCGGAGCAAGATCTAACATTGGATGACATCCATACATCACAATTCTTCAGATTCACTTCGGCAGAAGAGGGTTCTCGGATTTGGGCAGGGGAGCATCCAACAGTTAAAGACAACGTAAAGCTCATCAATAAAAGAAAAACAAGAATGCCTACACGTCCATGCTCACCGCACCAATTTTCTCGACGAGATGTAAAAGAAAATAAAAAACAACACAACACGATCGGATCAAATCACTGCATCAAACATGATTCCGGATAACTTCTAATCCCTATTGCTTCTCATTTTATTGACTAAATTAGATGTAACCTATATTGTTGAGTTTTTACCCCAACAAAGAATGTATTCGACAATTAATTCACAATGCTTGGTTGATGACTTCAAGTTATAACGAGGATAGCCAATTGAGTAGAGCTTCATTCACGAGCTCAGGGACTTCATCATGCGGACAATGCCCTGCCTGCAAATTGACGACGGTGGTGTTTGGATAGAACTCTTTGATTCTAGCTGCCTTGGCAGGCCCAACCCAAGGGTCTAAGTCACCCCATATCAGCAACAATGGGCATGAGAGTTTGCTAAGGACGCTGTTGAGCGTGTACTTGCTTTGGTTTGACATAAATCTCGTCATCAATCTGAGAAACACCATAACGTGGTTTATAATGTCGGTAAAAACTAATGGCGAATAAGTTGTAACTTTCAATTTAAGCACCTGTAATAAACTTCTCCAGCATTTGGATCCTCCGCCGGCTTAGTTATCGATTCCACAAGATAATTGTCCACGTTGGAGGCATTTATATACACCTGTGTCAACAGGGGAAAAAGAACGATATGGTTAGCAAACATTAAAGGCTCAGAAAATTATGAATGTGCATTTATAACATCGAAGCGATACATACTATAACATATTTTACTATACTGCACCCGGTAAAAGCTTTTAATTCATCGTCTACCCAAAAGGACCAGTCCTCTGAAGACCACTTAGGATAATCAACAAAGATTGATATCATGAACAACGATGTGGGTCATCGTCCTGAGACTAGAAAGGAATATATCCTCCCGTGATGAAGTATAAGAAAGGAAGATATCCTTCTTTTTACTTCATATATTCAACAACACCATCCAATTGTGGTTTATGTTGATGCATTGCAATCCGATAAGGGATGGCATTTAGATTTATTGCCAAGATCAAAGCAAGTCATGCAGGACTTCTTTGATAGGAGACTGTAGTCAGCTGGAAAGGATAAAATTTCCTAGACATGGAACAGAATCAACCTTGTGTCTATGCTACTAGCCTGGCTGTGACCATAACCTACTTCTTACCCACTCCGAATCTTCATGCTAATCAGAACACATTGAGTGGGCGGCGTCAAAGCAGTCACCCTGTCAAACCAGACCCGCAAGTAACTGAGCCGACACTAGAGTGACTATGCAGGATCCCTCTCAAATTTACCTTATACAAGGTCATTTGCTGCATGTCAGTTGAACCAGAAAGTAAAATTTAAGCCAGGAAGTTAACGAGAAATACTGTACACTTTTCAGGACTTTTTCAACACGAGCAGGTTGCTTTGCTTGCCAGAATAGGAACCCCAAGATTATTCTTTGGATGAATTCCTTCAGTGTGTTGAACACAAACTTCTGTAACACCGTCTCTTCTTCATTGTTCTTGGGCTGTTCACTTGGATTTTCAAATTGTCCAGCTGAATTTAGTAAAACAACTCCACGAACATGCTGAGCTGATTCAGCTGCTGTCATCAAAGCTGCAAACCCTCCAAGACTGAAGTGCAATATCTTCCATCAACAGTAAGTTCTTAATTATGAAGATGTAAAAAACCAAATTTAGCATGAGGCTAGAAAAGCAAGTCATAGACAGGAAGAACAGGAAACAATTGAAAAGATCATCAATACACCATAGCCAACAATGTAGTACTACAGCCAACAATAGACTATCACAACAAGCCGTAATGTCCCAACCAATTATAGACTAATAATTATCAGTCCAACCTACAAAACAGTGGCCTCGCAATAGACATGTGTTATAGGGATTAAATTCAAGATATTGCTCCTCATGGATACGTGTATGAAGATCAACAAATGAGTAGTACTCAAAAAAGCTATTAATTGAAATTTACAGTAAAAGAAGCATTAATAAAAGAGATAGCTAGAAAGGGTCATCCATGGCATTAACAGCAAAAGTAAACTATTTTAGACAACTCAAGTACACTGTCACGGACTTAGCTGGTTTTGCCTAAGTAGTGCGACACCCTTGCGTGTCCGTCCGCAAAGGTCAGCCTCCCCGAAGCCTCCCATTGTCCCTTAGGACCACCAAAAGAGAGAACGGGTTAGAGAGAACGTCTCAATCGGGATCCACAAGCAAACATCTCCGAAAAACACTTCATGGACAATGCAAATTACAAACAGACTTTACAAGCTCTGAACAGTTGCACAACAAAGGATAAAATGGTCCATTACAGACCGAAAATCCCTCGCACGTGTCCACATGACACAACTTTTATTTACATGCCTAAAGAGGCCACCAACCCAATTAAAATGGGACTATTAAGCCTTCGGCTGCCCCTCTACATGCTGTACAAGGTATGAACATACCAAAAGACACGGACATACATAAGCAGTACACCAAACATCCGGTTTCGAAGTTTGTCCGTGACATTCTCCCCCACTTATTCCTTCGACGTCCTCGTCGAAGCCTTTGTGAACACTGCAACTCCTCGCCTTTGTTGAGTCTTCAATCTTCTGCTCCAGCTGCAATGTGCCTCCTGGCTCCCAGCTGCTCTCCGCTGCTGTTTTTGAGTAGTCGAACCTTTGATCCGCCATGCTGCTTCAACTCACCAATGACTCTGACTCTGGTGTGGGGTTGGCTGAGTTGTGTTGATCCTTGTTGATTCTTGCGGATCCGCCAGATGAAGGAAAAGACCATCCTTACTGCGCCAGTCTCTCAAAAATTCCTCATGCTGCTTGAACTGGGTGGATGCTTGTTGGAGCTTTAACGAGCATCGTCTCGCAAACTTCTGAAGTTTTGGGTCCTTCCTCCACAAAATCTGCTCATTGACTCTTCTTCCAGTTAGTTGTCACATCCAAGTAGGTTCGCATCACTTCCGCTTTCGATTGGCATTTCGTTGGGAAATGAAGCGGACAATCTACTCTCAGTAGCACTGATCACCGTTGGTGAGGATTTGACAACTATTGTCTTCCATTATCTTCGAAGGGTCTTTGAACTTGTGCAGAGTTCCTCTGCTGGATAAATAAGAGAATTGGGGTACTCGGTTTCGCCCATTCTCTTAAAAGTTGAGAAGGCAAAGGTTACTTGACTTCGCCCGCCTCCTCGAGGTTGTACTTCATGCATCGAGCTGGTTACTGGCCTTCGCCTGCTTTTTGCTCACACTTCTGAAGCACTTGAAGTGTTTGCACTCCTTGCGTTGAGTTAGTTACTGTGATTCACCTTCTCAATGCAATTGAACTTCTTGAATGCAGAAAGTTTTCACCCCAACTTGGAGTAATTCTCAAATAGATGAGGTCGCCTCTGGGATTGTACCGTCTTCTCCATCAACCCTGCCGCCTACTCCACTGAGTAGCAAAGGTACAGCACCGCGTACTGCCTGCTTCGTTCCTTGGTCGTGCACTCTTGCATGACCCGAAGTCCTTCACTTACGGCTATCTTGATGAGAAACATGTTGACACCGGTCTTACGAAGTTTCTTGGCCTCTGCCCTTCAGCCTTGTCTCGGTACTTGGAGATTGCCTCTGCATGCTCCACCTCCTCGGCCCCTTTCACGACCAAGCGCTCTCCCTCCGTGAGAGCAAGGGATCAATGACTTTCACGGAAGTCCCGCCTCTGCGGTACCATGGCGCTACCATGCCCATGGCCCTACTATCCGTCGCCTCGCATCTGCATCCCTTTTCTTCATGATCAGTAGATGTGTCTCCGTGGCACTCCTCTGAGTCCACCTCCATTCTAACTGATGCTCCACCTCCAAGACCTCACTTTTGAAGCCATTAATGACACTTTCTGCTCAAATCTGACAAGGTCAGCATCTTCAGTTTTATTTACCAATACAGCTTCCCAACTGATATTATCAGAGACTGGTGTTCCTTGCAAATCAGTTAGAGAAGGCATTTCTAAAGACGTAGACTCAACCAATATGCCATAGAGATCATAGAAACCATCCAAGATCTTGTCATCATAGCCAAGAGCATTATAATTCTGTGAAGCACAAAGAGATATAGGGATGAGAAACGATAGGAGGAGTTAAATAATACAACTACATAGAGAAATTGATAATCTGATATCAGTTGCATTTACCAGACATACATTATACATTATACAGGATCAACAATAACAAAATAACAGCACCTTGATTGAAATTTCTTAGGAGCTTTTACCTGCAGACATCGCATAATGCCAGCAGAGATTCACAATCACATTGTTGATACCATTCCTGTGACAGATACGTGGTCACAATGTGGGGCACATTCATGTGACATGTTGAATCGGTACAACACTAAGCTAAAACTACAGGTCTTGCTGAAATGGGTGAGATTTAGAATCCAATCTATTTCCATGGTTCCTACCTTTTTTTCTTTGAGAGAATTAATCGACAAGACAATCACTTAACTGTAGAATCTGAACTACGTACCCCTAACTTATCCACTCTTAGTATGCACTGAGTCAGTGGCTTGAGGCTTACAATAACTATTAGATGCCATGATTCCACTGCTTTATGGTCAAAGCTGCAGGTTTCTATTTTCTTCACCTTTGTTTCTCTCTTTTTCTCACCTCCCTTATTCCTCACTTTCATGCTCCTTTTTCTCTTTTGAGGATGTAAAATAGGCAGTAATAGGTAAAATCAGATGATTTTATTTAAGCTCAATTAATTCTAGTCAGTTGCAACAGATTTTTGGCTATAAGTCCAAGAAATCAACAAAAAGTCTCAATAGTTACCTATAGGAATCGGCAGACACCAAAACTATGCTTATTTCCTAAAAGCCATTAGCATAATCTTTTTATTTAAAGTGAATTTAGTAGGGATTGTCTATTTTGTCATTTTGGTCTTATTTTTTTATTAACTACTATTTATGTTTAGGTGACTTTTTTCTTCTAAATCATATGCATGATAATTGTTTAAGTGGTGCGATACAAAGCTAAAACTATAGAACATGTTGAATAGGTGAGAATGAATATCTAAGTTCATTTCCATTGTTTCTGTGTGTTTTCTTTCTCTTGAGAGAATTGGTCAAGAAGACAATCATCAAAATGCTTCTTAGAATATTTATGGCTATTGAAAGTGGCCATGCTAGAAGGTGCTAGCGAGCTTAGCTAGTAAATGCTTTGTCCTGAAATTAAAACTAGGCCTACACCACTTACCCTTTACAAAAGAAAAAAAAAAGGTGCCCATGCTTTGATCAAGTGATGTGGAAGACTGAAGGAGTGCTACAAAAAGCAAGCGTCCTTTCTTTATGTGTGATATTCTTCCGATCTCCGATCTCTGGACTAAGTTACATATTCCTAACTTATCCAACCCTAGTATCCACCAAGTTTGTTTAGAGATCTACATGACTTTAACCTCTGATTCCTTCCACCCAACAATAATATTAAACTCCTCTACCATTTAGATCCCTTGTTAATCTAGCTTTTGTTGTTATTTTGCTCGTTTTGGTAGTGTTTGCTCAATGCAGGTATAACTTGCAAGCTAGGAGTCAAGAATTAAAATTAAACATGAAGACTGAGACCGTGACTCCACTGCCATTGTTTCCCTTTCCTTCTGCAAGGAACTGTTCCAGTAGTGTTACAGTTGTCCGATAGGGTTTAATTTATGATGCCTTGATCAGAATTGTTGAACCATCATCGGAAGAATGATGATTGTCATTCAATATAGCATTTAAGAAAAATGAAGCATGCTTAAAGGAAGCTCCTACGGATTAGTTTAACTTGAATAACAAACCTATTAATTGAAAATAGCAAAATCTTTGATTAACTAGTCAATTATGACCGATCTCTGAAGTACCAAAGTAGAAACGGTGAGAATGCTATACAAAATGTTTTCTAGCAAAGGAAAATAGCCATGACAAATCAATAAGTGAATTGGAACAAATCACCAGACACGAATACTATTGTAAATATGGGCCCCAAAAGCACCAAAACTGGACTATTTCAGCTATAGATGCAGCAATGTTCTGATAAACTAACATTATCAAAATAATAAGGCCAAACTGATAAGCAATTAGACAGAATAAGGAGATTAAGAGCTTGAGGATGCATAACCCAGTATCTGTAAGCAATAATTTCAGCAGGGGAGTTCTCAGGCGGGCAAGAGCCCAAACTAATCTGCTTCACGGCCTCGATTTGAGCCGCCTCCGGATCCTCTCTGGCACTCAACTCCAGAGCGAGCTGGATTTGGTACTCCTCGTCCATCTCCGGGACTGTCGGCTTGCTCAACGTGGAACCCCTCATCGCCGAGTCAACCACCGCTTC
The DNA here is from genome assembly GCF_036884655.1 of Musa acuminata AAA Group. Classification (NCBI taxonomy): domain Eukaryota; kingdom Viridiplantae; phylum Streptophyta; class Magnoliopsida; order Zingiberales; family Musaceae; genus Musa; species Musa acuminata. The sequence goes on from NC_088336.1 coordinate 31,397,304, forward strand.
CGAAGCGGACGAGGAGACCGTACTCGGGCCTTCCCTCGGCTCCACTCTCTGTGCGGCAACTAAGGACGAGGAAGAGGAGGCTGAAGAGGAGGACGAGGAGGGAGGGGTGAAAGAGAGCTTGCTGGAGACGGAATTCAACCAGCTGGTGAGGCTGGAGACGGGCTTCTGATCGGGGTGGGCGTGGGGGACCTTGACGGCACCTTTGACCGGGGAGGAGGAGGGGGAGGCGGAGGCATCCGCGTCTTCCGTGTGGCTCGCCACGATGTGAAGCTTCTTGAGGATGTTCTTCATGCTATGCGCCCCTTCGATCCTCTCATCAGCGACCTGCCCCCTTCCTTTTTCTCGATCGCAGCGGAGCGATCACGATTCCTGATTCGATTTCTCTTCCTCGTTCGATCTCACGGGGGATCGGACGCAGGCAGCAGCAGCAGCACAGCAGAAGACGACCAAAGGTAAGGGGGAGGGAGTGGGCTGGCCAGCGCAAAAGAGGTCGAGCCAGTGGGAGCCGTCGGGGCCGACAGTGTACCACCGAGACAAATTCCGCTACGCATTGTGTTTCTCACCACGAAGCTACCAGCGTGTTGGTTGGTCAAATTATCCGGGTCCCAACATGCGGGGCCACAAACAAAAGCCGAGTATTCTCGCAGGAGAGGGTACGGTTAGATACTTTGAATTATTCGCCCTTTTTTTTAATTGCTGCCCGCGGGATTAGGTGCTTGGGATCTCACGCTGCCGTTGGATCGGTGATAGTTGGGCCCCGCGACACGATCCGACGGTTGTACGAGTTGTGGCACCGGTCACTGTTGCCTCATGCGCGTTTCAGCTTTAGACTAGTTTAGATCGGAACGGACAAATTTACTTAATATTTTAATCAAGTGGATCGGCACAAGTCGTTCGTCGACTCTGTACGACTCACTAATTCTTCGGCTACATTACATCGACGAAGGGATCGATTTCATCTCAAATCAGAATTGACTGTTATGATCCATCGGTAAGAACTGAGATAAACAAACATATGATCGATGGGAAATATGTGCGATCACCGATTGCAGATGATGCCAACGCGTAGGGTCAACCTCCTTCATAGCCAGATTGGACCACCTGCTAACGACGAAGAACCAACTTCATAATTATATTTAGAAACAATATAAATTTAGAATCCACAAGTCTTTTTATTTTTCAGATTATATATATATTCATATATATATATATATATATATATATATATATATATATATATATATATATATATATATATAGGGAAAAGCAATGGAATGAAGGGGTAGCTTTCCTGACTGCGTTAAGTAAGGTTAACGGTTGATGAATCATTAATGTGATTGCCACGTAAGCATAAGACCAAGTGTGGGTGAGTGAACATTATGAACACCCTTGAAACGATCGATGTGGTGGAATATTAACCATGTATTATTTATTTATTTATTTAAGTAAAGTATATTATTCTTGTAGAGTATATTACTTTAAGGAGAGAGAAATTCGTAAGAGACTAGTAATCTTTGGTTCCGGTAATGTCTACGATAAAACACCACATAAAGTTTTCTTGACTCGATGAGGTGTCATCTCATATTTTGTCATTCTAAGCACCACCAACAACATCAATCGCTAAAATATGATTCCCAAAACAGCAAAAAAATAGAGTGACAATGCAAAATAGGCAACCAGAATATGTTTTATTTATTGATTTAATGATAACATTATCACAAACCCAACTCTTATTAATAATTATAAAATCGATTTTGAAGTCGGATTCTCTTTGATGGTAGCTTTCAAGGGAAGACGCACGATCCGTGTGCTGCAAAAAATAATAATAATAATAATAATAATAATAATAATATGAATTATATTTTATATCTACTATTCTACGTGATATAAGAATGACATATTACTTACAAGGATCTGAAACGGTGGGTATGTTGCTGCTGCCATTACACGCCGCAGGTCGGGACTGATGCGACTTGTAGTATAGATTATAGACGACGGAAACGTGATCGACTAATGTGTTAGGCTCGTAACATGCACCGCCGGGTTGAATGGAGTGACAATCAATGCCACCACCGCACAGATTATCGAGGTCCTTTTGAAGTGCCACTGGATTCGCAAGGGGGTTTGCTATGCACCACGTACGAGCCTAACAAGTAATAATAATAAATACATCACGTATAGATCAGTAGTAACTTAGATTACTTATATAAGAGAATAAAAGCAGGTACTAGGAAACTAGTCGACTTACTACTCCGCGGTTTATTCCAACGTCGCTAGACTCTATAGAGAGAAAAAACAAAAAAACAATTAAAGGAGATCGATCGATCGTATTAGAAATATTTTGAATATTATATGTGAAGTAGGATGGATTTAGAGGAACCAGTAGTGATGGACGTACCTGTGCGGATCATTGCACTCATGAGGACGATCAAGGCGATGAGTCCACAGGAGGATAGTGTTTTTGCCATGGCCATTTTGTTTTCGGAATTACTTCTCGGTGTCCGATACTTGACGACTTGTGTTAGTAAAGTCACATTCGAGAGGCTTTATAGTGAATGCGGTGGTCCACATGATCGGAAGGGTAAATGCACCTGTTGATATTGTGATATAATTCATTATACGTAATATATAAGATGCGCTTGAATAATGGATATGTTCACTGTATATAATACTACTTTACATTTCTTATTTCCTTATTGTTTATCATAAGGTTTGGTGCATCCAACATAAAAGATATGCTCAAAAAAAAAAAATACAATGAAATTGGTACAATCTTACGGTGACCACATTCAACACTCGCGTTCAGCGGTGTCTCTGTTCGATCTGACCTTTGGAGCTAGAAGGAAGGCCTAATGTCATAAGAATGTCTACTTACTGACCCTCTCAATAAATGATTAAGCAAAGAGACTCTACCTCTAATTTATAGTACTTTCACTTCCGGGGGCAGCAATCACTCTCTTTTCGCATAGATGCATCCATCTCGACATAAGTGTCACCACATTTATGGCCATTGAACGCCATCTACTTATCCTTATTAAAGTATTCTTGAATCTCACCTAGTAGGTGTAGACGCTACTAGGCGTAATGTAAACTGTCGCTCCACTCTTGTCTCAACTAGCACAACAAATGACACTATCATCCCAGTCATGATCAATACTTCAATCGTCATCGGCTCTATCGTCCATCGAGATCCCTCTTCTCGTTGTGATGCTAACATCTTGAGATTGGCTAAGACTTAATAGAACCACCGATCAAAGGAGTGCCTCACTCCTCAACCATAGAATTCAGCACACCGCCACACCACTGTTCTACTTTACTCGAATCTGAGACAGAGTCAGCAGATTCGATAGATTGCTCCCTCAAGATTCAAGTATGGCAAATGGATCAATGCTTAAAAGAGATGCAGCAAGAGCTTTGACAATCCAAAGGAGAAAGAAAACCCAATCGATCCTACCTTCGGTCAGTCTCATTCACTCAAAATATTTAGGAGGAACCAATCTCAATGAATTTTCGTCTCCTATCGTTAGAGGCTTTTGATAACAACATCAACTCGATAGAGCATATTGCCACCTTTCGCATCTAGATATCATTGTTGGGCACCTTGGATGCATCGATGTGTCGTGCCCTTTCGACAACACTAAGAGACCCAATTCAAGAATGGTACACCCGCTTTGAAGTCGTTCTTAGTCAACTCCTTTTTTCAGCTTGCGCAAAAGAGTTTGAGCTCTATTTTATTGAAAATATGCATTCGAGACCATCAGTAGAAATGCTTCTCAAACTCAAGTAAAGGAAAAGGGTAACACTCTATTAACTTTGTCACCATATTTATAATTGATCCAAGGCGTGCAAGAGGTTCATCCGTTACTTGTGACACAGGCTTTCATGATGGGAATCAAACTCTCTTACTTTTTTTTAGTCATCGGTGGAGAGACCACCAAAAACAATACTCGAGATACTCTAGAGAGCCAATCAATTCATTGTTATAGAGACAATGGTCTCGAATAAGCATAAGAAGATACGTAAAAAGTCGAGGCAGGAGTGACTGTCATTAATCCTGACCCCGAGGTCACCACAGTGAAGGAGAAATTATCAACCCGAGTTGCCTTACCCGAGACCTAAGTCGACTCCATTGAACATAATTAGAACTGAAGTCTTTCTACAAATTAAAAAAAAAAAATACTCTTAAAGGATCATATGTTAATCTCGGATTTTGATGATGAAACCAATTTATAAGTGATTATGATTTGATCTATGTTTTGAGTGACACAGGATGCTTCAATCAGGATGAGATAATTAAAGCAGAAAAAATCATGTTGGACCGAAGGAAAACATGTCAGAAGATTCGACATCGGGCCGGAGGATCAGTCGGCGTATCGACAGAAGGCTTCGGGCCATGGATTCGGGCATCAGGCCAAGAAGAGCATATATTACACTAAGGATATCGGAGTTGCATAGTCAACTGTCTGATTGGGCAATAGGCCGTAAGAGAGGACGATGCGCCGAAGAATCAGACGAAGAGTTGAGGGACCAATGATATGTCGGACGATACGATTAATGCTTAGTATTAATTATCTAGATCGAAGTGTGTTTTATAGATGCAGGATTAACTATGATAACAAGGCATGAAGCAAAATAAAGTCCTAGAGTCAAGAACGCGATTTTGTTGGGAGTTTGAGAGTTCGTCGAAAGTTCGGACGTTCGTCGGAAGTTCTGTCGGAACTAGCCGAGAAGTCTCAACACTTGCTAGAGAAGCTCGTCGGAACTCGCCAAGAAGATCGTCGTGAAGTCTAGGAGCTTGCCGGGAGTCCGCTAGAACATTGCCTAGAGATCATCGGAAGTTCGCCGAAAGATTGCCGGAAGCTCGCCGGAAGAAACCAAGATTTATAGACTTGTTTAGCTTAAGTATGTCTTAGATTTCGTAGTTAACACGTAATTGTGTTTGAAATTGGGCTAACTCAATTATGGGCTAGTTGGGCCCATGTAAGAACCGTGTTGGGCCCAATAAAAAAGTCCAAACAGTGCCCCAAGAGATGACACCATCGTGGCATAGTCTCCGAGACTATGTTAGGCGATGGTACCACCGGTCTGGGTGATGGTACCGCCCAAACACAACCTCTGAGAGGTTATAGGCGGTGGTACCACCAGTCTAGGTGATGGTACCGCCCAATGTCAAGCGATGGAACCGCTCAGACATAGCCTCCGAGAGGCTACAGGCAGTGGTACCACCCAATGTTAGGCGATGGTACCGCCAGACTAGGCGATGGTACTGCCCAGTGCAGTGTCAATGTAAGACTGACACTAGGGTGGTGGTACCGCCCAGCACAGGTGGTGGTACCGCTTGGACCCAGGAAACCCAGGATGAGATGTTTTTAGGCTCCAAGTTTGAATCAACTTGAAACCTATAAATGTCCCTCTCATCCCTAGTTAAAACACACAAGTACGAAGTATTTAAAAGTAAGAAAACGCTGTTGCAATCACTAAAGAAATCTCCTCCTATAGTTTAAGTTTAGAATTATATTTACGAGGAGTGTGTGCTTGTAAGGGTTGTCTCCTAAACCCGGTAAAAGGAGAAGAGGGGTGTAAGAAGAATGTTGATCTTCGCCTATTAAAGGAAGATCGATAGTGGATGCCCGTGGCCTCGACGGAAGAGGAATCAGAGTGGATGTAGGCCACGATGACCGAACTATTATAAAATTGGCATGTTCTTCTCTGGTTTGCATTTCTATATTTGAGCAATTTACATTACTGCAAACTAAATATTTACTTGCCTACTGCATTCACTTCATATACGAACGAGATTTCAAGCTATCTTTTCGAGTTAGGTTTTTAACGTACGAAAGAGTTTTATGAAATCGACGTAATTTACCGTTGTACTAATTCACCCCCCCTCTTAGTGCCGACTTGTTCCTAACATCCTGAACTGATGAGGACACCATTGGAGAGAAGGGATAAATCCAAATATTATCGCTTCCACCATGATTATGGACATGACACGGAGGACTGTCATAATTTAAAGAAACAAATCAAATAACTTATCGATTGAGGACACCTTGAGTGATTTGTTCAGAGACATCGAGAACTTTCTCCCTAACCTAAGGGACTAGTGGAGTGATAATCGATGTCATCGACGAACCTATCTCGGGGGAGATAATTTTTCAAGTCATAAAGCCCTGAGCTATCATTAAGAAACATCCAAAATTAAAAGGTGATCCGAAAATAATTTTCAAGGAACAAGATATAGAGTATCTCGATACAATTAGTGGTGTTGATTAATACTTAAGTAAAGAAAATCATACAAGTATCTCTATTGATATTATATACTTAAACACTTTTTAAAACCTTCGACTACGTAACGTGAGAGGAGGAACTCATGCTGTTTCCAAAGCCTCCTTAGCATTATCCTTTTTCCTTTTATCTTTATTATTACTATTATTATTATTATTTATAAAAAAAAATAGATTTTTGAATGTCACACGAATGAATAGTAAAACATGTTCAGGAATATTCGATGGTATTTTAAAGTTTCAGTTGTTCAAAGTATGCAAATACCGCTAATATTCTTTACGTTGATCAAAATTTGTTGAGATCGGAAATTTTGGTGAAACACTGAGTTCTTTCCTAGTCTTCTAATATAATGGCAATATAATGCTCAGATCTGTGCTAGTTAACGAATTTTATCGGTATATATTTCAGGATAAACATGAAATTTAAAAAAATAAAAATCTAAATAAGTAACATGAAAGCATATGGATAAATATCCTGGATTAACAAATTTTCAAGTCTCCAAAGATTTTATATCTACTCTTTTCGTGTTGTGCCAAAATCCCACACGCTGCTATCCTATCTTGTCAAACATCAGTTTTTTTTTTTTTTTGGCACGATTTAACACTAGAAAAAGAAAATATACATTTTTTTAATATTATATTTTAACAGATACATAAAATGATTACTCAAGTGCTGTGCACTTGTGTTCCATATTGAAATTAACATTATAAGTTTTTAATGCAACTTTACTATTAATTTAAATTAAAACTGGTATTTAAGCTAATGAATACACACCGATATATGGTTCTTGGAAAAATAACAAAGCAAGTCGAAAGAAGGCAAAATAAGAAAAAGGAAAGAATAACAATTATCAATAGTAATAAAAGCCATTGACTGCTCATCAAAGTTAGAGAAGAAAGAAATCATAAGGTAAAAGAGTAAATAGAACCTGTGCAAACACAAAACTGCATTTTCCTAACCTACAATTTTAATGTAGCCAAAGGAAAAATCAATGCACCGTTCATTGTTTATATAAACTAAATCACGAAGAAATGGAGTGAATAGGTCTTTGGCAGATGCAGAATAAATTATTTGCAGATTAAAGAAGCCTTTAAATCCAGATCATTAGAATATCTGAATGGATCTGACGATCTAACTAAAAAAACAAAACTCTTGACAGCCAAAACCAATTGCATTCCTTCGAATTCACCCATCGGAGCAAGATCTAACATTGGATGACATCCATACATCACAATTCTTCAGATTCACTTCGGCAGAAGAGGGTTCTCGGATTTGGGCAGGGGAGCATCCAACAGTTAAAGACAACGTAAAGCTCATCAATAAAAGAAAAACAAGAATGCCTACACGTCCATGCTCACCGCACCAATTTTCTCGACGAGATGTAAAAGAAAATAAAAAACAACACAACACGATCGGATCAAATCACTGCATCAAACATGATTCCGGATAACTTCTAATCCCTATTGCTTCTCATTTTATTGACTAAATTAGATGTAACCTATATTGTTGAGTTTTTACCCCAACAAAGAATGTATTCGACAATTAATTCACAATGCTTGGGTGATGACTTCAAGTTATAACGAGGATAGCCAATTGAGTAGAGCTTCATTCACGAGCTCAGGGACTTCATCATGCGGACAATGCCCTGCCTGCAAATTGACGACGGTGGTGTTTGGATAGAACTCTTTGATTCTAGCTGCCTTGGCAGGCCCAACCCAAGGGTCTAAGTCACCCCATATCAGCAACAATGGGCATGAGAGTTTGCTAAGGACGCTGTTGAGCGTGTACTTGCTTTGGTTTGACATAAATCTCGTCATCAATCTGAGAAACACCATAACGTGGTTTATAATGTCGGTAAAAACTAATGGCGAATAAGTTGTAACTTTCAATTTAAGCACCTGTAATAAACTTCTCCAGCATTTGGATCCTCCGCCGGCTTAGTTATCGATTCCACAAGATAATTGTCCACGTTGGAGGCATTTATATACACCTGTGTCAACAGGGGAAAAAGAACGATATGGTTAGCAAACATTAAAGGCTCAGAAAATTATGAATGTGCATTTATAACATCGAAGCGATACATACTATAACATATTTTACTATACTGCACCCGGTAAAAGCTTTTAATTCATCGTCTACCCAAAAGGACCAGTCCTCTGAAGACCACTTAGGATAATCAACAAAGATTGATATCATGAACAACGATGTGGGTCATCGTCCTGAGACTAGAAAGGAATATATCCTCCCGTGATGAAGTATAAGAAAGGAAGATATCCTTCTTTTTACTTCATATATTCAACAACACCATCCAATTGTGGTTTATGTTGATGCATTGCAATCCGATAAGGGATGGCATTTAGATTTATTGCCAAGATCAAAGCAAGTCATGCAGGACTTCTTTGATAGGAGACTGTAGTCAGCTGGAAAGGATAAAATTTCCTAGACATGGAACAGAATCAACCTTGTGTCTATGCTACTAGCCTGGCTGTGACCATAACCTACTTCTTACCCACTCCGAATCTTCATGCTAATCAGAACACATTGAGTGGGCGGCGTCAAAGCAGTCACCCTGTCAAACCAGACCCGCAAGTAACTGAGCCGACACTAGAGTGACTATGCAGGATCCCTCTCAAATTTACCTTATACAAGGTCATTTGCTGCATGTCAGTTGAACCAGAAAGTAAAATTTAAGCCAGGAAGTTAACGAGAAATACTGTACACTTTTCAGGACTTTTTCAACACGAGCAGGTTGCTTTGCTTGCCAGAATAGGAACCCCAAGATTATTCTTTGGATGAATTCCTTCAGTGTGTTGAACACAAACTTCTGTAACACCGTCTCTTCTTCATTGTTCTTGGGCTGTTCACTTGGATTTTCAAATTGTCCAGCTGAATTTAGTAAAACAACTCCACGAACATGCTGAGCTGATTCAGCTGCTGTCATCAAGGCTGCAAACCCTCCAAGACTGAAGTGCAATATCTTCCATCAACAGTAAGTTCTTACTTATGAAGATGTAAAAAACCAAATTTAGCATGAGGCTAGAAAAGCAAGTCATAGACAGGAAGAACAGGAAACAATTGAAAAGATCATCAATACACCATAGCCAACAATGTAGTACTACAGCCAACAATAGACTATCACAACAAGCCGTAATGTCCCAACCAATTATAGACTAATAATTATCAGTCCAACCTACAAAACAGTGGCCTCACAATAGACATGTGTTATAGGGATTAAATTCAAGATATTGCTCCTCATGGATACGTGTATGAAGATCAACAAATGAGTAGTACTCAAAAAAGCTATTAATTGAAATTTACAGTAAAAGAAGCATTGATAAAAGAGATAGCTAGAAAGGGTCATCCATGGCATTAACAGCAAAAGTAAACTATTTTAGACAACTCAAGTGCACTGTCACGGACTTAGCTGGTTTTGCCTAAGTCGTGCGGCACCCTTGCGTGTCCGTCCGCAAAGGTCAGCCTCCCCGAAGCCTCCCATTGTCCCTTAGGACCACCAAAAGAGAGAACGGGTTAGAGAGAACGCCTCAATCGGGATCCACAAGCAAACATCTCCGAAAAACACTTCATAGACAATGCAAATTACAAACAGACTTTACAAGCTCTGAACAGTTGCACAACAAAGGGTAAAATGGTCCATTACAGACCGAAAATCCCTCGTACGTGTCCACATGACACAACTTTTATTTACATGCCTAAAGAGGCCACCAACCCAATTAAAATGAGACTATTAAGCCTTCGGCTGCCCCTCTACATGCTGTACAAGGTATGAACATACCAAAAGACACGGACATACATAAGCAGTACACCAAACATCCGGTTTCGAAGTTTGTCCGTGACATTCTCCCCCACTTATTCCTTCGACGTCCTCGTCGAAGCCTTTGTGAACACTGCAACTCCTCGCCTTTGCTGAGTCTTCAATCTTCTGCTCCAACTGCAATGCGCCTCCTGGCTCCCAGCTGCTGTTTTTTAGTAGTCGAACCTTTGATCCGCCATGCTGCTTCAACTCACCAATGACTCTGACTCTGGTGTGGGGTTGGCTGAGTTGTGTTGATCCTTGTTGATTCTTGCGGATCCGCAGGATGAAGGAAAAGACCATCCTTACTGCGCCAGTCTCTCAAAAATTCCTCATGCTGCTTGAACTGGGTGGATGCTTGTTGGAGCTTTAACGAGCATCGTCTCGCAAACTTCTGAAGTTTTGGGTCCTTCTTCCACAAAATCTGCTCATTGACTCTTCTTTCAGTTAGTTGTCACATCCAAGTAGGTTCGCATCACTTCCGTTTTCGATTGGCATTTCGTTGGGAAATGAAGCGGACAATCTACTCTCAGTAGCACTGATCACCGTTGGTGAGGATTTGACAACTATTGTCTTCCATTATCTTCGAAGGGTCTTTGAACTTGTGCAGAGCTCCTCTGCTGGATAAATAAGAGAATTGGGGTACTCGGTTTCGTCCATTCTCTTAAAAGTTGAGAAGGCAAAGGTTACTTGACTTCGCCCGCCTCCTCGAGGTTGTACTTCATGCATCGAGCTGGTTACTGACCTTCGCCTGCTCTTTGCTCACACTTCTGAAGCACTTGAAGTGTTTGCACTCCTTGCGTTGAGTTAGTTACTGTGATTCACCTTCTCAATGCCATTGAACTTCTGGAATGCAGGAAGTTTTCACCCCAACTTGGAGTAATTCTCAAATAGATGAGGTCGCCTCTGGTATTGTACCGTCTTCTCCATCAACCCTGTCGCCTACTCCACTGAGTAGCAAAGGTACAGCACCGCGTACTGCCTGCTTCGTTCCTTGGTCGTGCACTCTTGCATGACCCGAAGCCCTTCACTTACGGCTATCTTGATGAGAAACTTGTTGACACCGGTCTTACGAAGTTTCTTGGCCTCTGCCCTTCAGCCTTGTCTCGGTACTTGGAGATTGCCTCTGCATGCTCCACCTCCTCGGCCCCTTTCACGACCAAGCGCTCTCCCTCCGTGAGAGCAAGGGATCAATGACTTTCACGGAAGTCCCGCCTCTGCGGTACCATGGCGCTACCATGCCCATATCCCTACTATCCGTCGCCTCGCATCTGCATCCCTTTTCTTCATAATCAATAGATGTGTCTCCGTGGCACTCCTCTGAGTCCACCTTCATTCTAACTGATGCTTGATTTTGGGTAGCTAAGTCCCTCTGGACTCGTCGTCGCTTCCTCGCCCCTTTCGACCCCCTGCTTCAACACCTCTGTGTTCTCTAAGCAGACTGTTTGGTCGATGGAAAGACAGACTGCAACTCCCATGCATGGCTTCTGCCATCACGTTGTAGGGTTTGCACCGATTCTGTTCTCCTTAGCTTCCTTGGTAGCAACGTTCGCTTACTCGACCTTGTTCTCTGACTTGTCGGGCTCCCTTAAGCGAATATGAGCTCTGGAGCAGTCCAACTCTCTAGCTACTTCGATAATACCTCTGCATGATCAAGTCCCTCCCATGGGACACACTGGTACTTGCATCCGAACTCTTCCCTTGGTGGAACACAGCCCCCATATGCTGATGACCAAGGTTTTCATCCGATGCAAAATTCGATGCACGCACGGAAGACCCGCCTCTGCGGTACCATAGCCTTCACTCCTTGAATCCATAGCCCTTCTTGCCGTCGTGTTATTCACCGAAGTGGAGTTTCCAGTAGCTCCCGATCATACCTCCATATGATCTAGTCCCTCACGGGTCACACTGTCGTGTGTATCGCATTGCCACGAACTGTTCCACCACGATCCGCTGCACCACGTCGCCTCCTGGTGACATCTCTGTTGCATTCTGATCCTTGTGGGATGAACTCGAATTGTGAACCCTCCATGTGTGGCCTCTGCCAATACATCGCAGGGTCTCTTCCACCTTCGATTTTGTTCGCTCCTTTGGCAATCGACTTTCATCCACCCACTCTTGGGTCACACCTAGATGAAGCACCGCTCTAGGACAGTCCGTCGCCTAGTAGCTCCCGAAGTCCACCGACTTTACTGTAGTTTGTGCACCATTGTCTGGATCCTGGGCCTCTGCCCCTACCAGCACAATCTCCGCTGCGCACCGCTTCCTTCATGGCAACTTGAATGGCAACACTGTGGCATATTCTTCAAGAGCATCTGTCTCTGCATCCTCTTGCCCCGTGCTAAGGCCTTCTGAACCCAACTTCGCCTCCGCAAATTGAGTCACCTTAGTTCCTCCATCAAATGCTTTTCTGAGATAAGGTACATGTGCCCAGAAGCTCCCTTCGTCTTTGGCACCATGCAAGATGAGTCCACTCCGTCAGAATGAAGGACCCATGGAACAACATGATCCTACCCTTGCCTTTGCAAGCGTTCATGTCTTTGACCTCTGTCTAGGGAAAGCACTGTGCTTCTGCTCCATGTTCCAACTTCTCTGCTGGCTCCCTTCATGCGGCTTGGGTACTTCGCCAAGTTACACCCAAGTTGCTCCGCTCCTCGTTTTCGCATTGAGTCGATGGTGGTCCTCGTGCCCACCATTCCACGGGTCAGCCCTCCCTTGAGTCCGATCTCCATATCGACTCTAAGTGTGCCTTCATTTGTGTTGCGTTGTGTTGCTCCCCCACTTGATCTCGCAATGCATCCACCAATGCATTCTCTCGAGCGAGATCATACGACAACTCCTCGCTGCTTGCTCGATCCATTGAGCTTCGTGGAGTTGTTGTTTGTGAGGTACTCCTCCTCAACATGTGATGTCTGTCTCACATGATTCTCCCTCTGGAGAGCCGAGACTTATCCCTCCTGGATAACTGTCCCGTTGGAGCAACATCTCTCTTCGTTTCGGAGACCACCATCCCCTTGGACTACTCCGATCTGCTGAACAAACTGTGCATTGTTCTGCCTCCTGCAAACGCACTTGCTAGATTGCGCCTCCACATCAATACAGTCCCCGCTGCACCCCTCATGGCCTAGCAACATACTGAACTCGTTGCACACTTCAGCCTCTTACGGACGTATCCTTCACATGACGAAGAGAAAATTTCAATGCTCTTTGGCGCCGAGTTTCGGTCGCCTTGGGATGGCCACGAACAGTTCGTCGTCCGCATACAAGCCCATGCATGAGTACCGAATTCTTCGAGTTAGCAATTCCCCTCACATCTGTGAGCTTTGTAAAACTCTTTCGGTCGCTGAGCAACTCATTCCACCTTGCCTGGTCTCATCCTTTGCCAAGCGCCTCGCTTGCCTTGAGCACCATCAAGTATAGTTGTCAACGTTGAGCCGTAGCTCAAACTCAGCCATCCCAACCTTTGTGTGCTCCGCATTCTTCCAAGCTTGTCTGTTCTCGTGGTGCCTCTTGCGCGAAGGGTTGGCCATTCCTCTGAATGCCAATCTCAGATGCCCGCTCCTCGGAGCGACTCCTTTCCCTACATCTCCATGCCCGTTTTCTCCCAAACGGTCGCGTGTGTGCTGACTGCCCTCAACGCAGCCCCGCTAGGTCCCCCACGTTTGCATGCTAAGTGTTTCTATGAGTGCTTGTCCCGCTCTGATACCATCTGTCACGGACTTAGCTGGTTTTGCCTAAGTCGTGCGGCACCCTTGCGTGTCCGTCCGCAAAGGTCAGCCTCCCCGAAGCCTCTCATTGTCCCTTAGGACCACCAAAAGAGAGAACGGGTTAGAGAGAACGCCTCAATCGGGATCCACAAGCAAACATCTCCGAAAAACACTTCATAGACAATGCAAATTACAAACAGACTTTACAAGCTCTGAACAGTTGCACAACAAAGGGTAAAATGGTCCATTATAGACCGAAAATCCCTCGCACGTGTCCACATGACACAACTTTTATTTACATGCCTAAAGAGGCCACCAACCCAATTAAAATGGGACTATTAAGCCTTCGGTTGCCCCTCCACATGCTGTACAAGGTATGAACATACCAAAAGACACGGACATACATAAGCAGTACACCAAACATCCGGTTTCGAAGTTTGTCCGTGACAGCACGGCACAATGAACAAAAATTAAATGCTGAAGAGATGATTAAACTATTGCAGTTCAAAAATGTTTTGCAGCTCCGGAACCACTAGTTACCTTGGTAGTCCCTACGCATCATACTCACTTCTACTGATGTATTATCCAATGTAAAAGAAAGCAAAAAGGTTGACAGTTATTGAACGAGGATCGGTAATATTATACAGCACCTAGATGATGACCCACTTTTAGGGTCAGATCATCATTTAGCAAAAGTCTTGACTAGTTTTTAACATTGTATTACCTGTTTCCAACCAAGATTGCAGGTTCTTTTACTATTTCTCTGAGGAAATCAGACACTTGGTCCTTCCAAACTGTTGCATCATACTCGATAATAGCTTTCTCGCTCCATCCAAAGCCTAGCAAATCTAGAGCATAGACCTTATACTTCTTTGCCAATTCAGGTATGTTGTATCTGCATAAACAGTACAATCAGCATCAACAACAAACACGATAAAACTTAACATGATATGGCAGTACACCATAAATCAAAAGTTTTGCCAGAATGGACAAAGGGTACTTGAATTTGGATTAATGTCCATGGAGTCTAAAATGCATGCATTTAGTCTCTGAGTCATGATAACCAAAATGCAATATGGATTTCTGGCCGAGTATAAGTAGGTGGCTTATATGTAATATGTCGAATCAGATATGGGAAGAAAAAGAAGATACATTTATAATCCATTTTACAATTCTTGTAGATGGCAACCTGGTGTAGCTTTTAAGTTTTATGTTGTGAAATACATATATATTATATTTCCGCCCAATCAGCAATTGGTCAGAACTGCGACAAATAGTAACAATAGTATTGCAACCATCAAGCTTCTACATTTACAGTGAGAAATTTCAGTGCAGATGTCATATTAGCTCAGATCATCAATCTATGTCTGGACAAAACAATGAAATTTCTAGATATCAATGGGTGTGATGTAAAACCAGGCTCTTGTTGTCGGTCAGTAGAAAACATAAATTCTCATCAGAAAGAGAGGAAGAAAAGGCTAACCTCCAATGAAATGCAGAAGCACCAAATCCATGTATAAGAACAACTGGGCGTCCCATTCCTTGTTCTACATAATGTATCTTGCGTCCCTTCCATGTCCAGAAGTTATAGCCATTGGATCTGAAAGGTAACCTATCCATTCCTGGAATATGAAGAAATCCATCAAATAAGGATTTCTACACATCTGATATCACCCATGATAGAATGAATTCCATATGATAAACCACCAAAAGGGGCATCTAAAATCAGTAAAAATTACAAAGATCCATTCAGAATATTTTAGTGCACAGTAAGAGCTCCTTGGTAGTACCCAGTTAGAAGCATCTTTTGAGTAGAATATCCAGTGAAAACACCAAAAGGGAAGTAAATTCGTTCATGATAATGAACAATAGATCGTAACTTGTTGTATCGAAACATGTCAATCACTATTTACAAAATCCTACACACGATGCAGAGAATCCCTAAAACAAAGATCTTCTCAAAAGACTATGATTTGAACGCCTTTTGACATCATCATTGACTCACATCTCAAAATCCAGTATTTTCCCTTTTGGAAAAGAAGATTCCTGATCACCTCTACCGAAGAGGGTTCAAGGAAAGCTAATAAAGGCAGCAGTCTCGTCACCAATAAGGTAAATAGGGAGAGACCTTGAACAAGGTCAGCAGTCAAAAGGAGAATCGATACTTCGGCGACAATTACTTGCGTCCAGCACGAGAGAAAAGGTGGAGAACAATATAACGTGTAACGAGCTACAGAAGGTAAGAGTCGAGAGTAGACACGCAGCATCGTCACCAATAAGGTAAATAGGGAGAGACCTTGAACAGGGTCAGCAGTCAACAAGGAACAGCAAACGGAGAATGCGATTCCTCCGGATACGAAATTTCTTCTCATCATCCTGCATTTACTACCTGTCAATAGGAGAATCGACGACTTAGTTGAAACGAAAGGTATAAAGACCAAACGAAAACGAGAATCGATGCCGAACCATCAAGACGAATCCTGCTAGAGACGAGACCGAACTTGGGGAAATCTCTTACAGATGACGCCGAGGTTGCGAGGGTAGCAGACATCGGCAAACCAGATTGACATAAAAGAAGGAAACCTAATCCCTAAGAATCGCGAATTGGCGACGAATGTGAACTACAAGTAAAGGGAAGCATTGGCTATCGGGTGTTTGATGCGTGGCTACATGTAAGCCGATGGGGGGCGGATTTAGATTTACCGGATGTCGAGAGTCCAAAATTCCAGTTAAGTGTTTTGTAATGTAGTGAAACGAACGGTAGAGATCGATCGATCGTTGTTGTTATCATATACATCAACGGTGATGGTGCTTCTGCACAGGTAGAAGATGCTCCCCAGCCAAGATTAGGCTAAAGAGAATGACTTGCATGGAAGCGGCAGGCGACCGCTCAAGGATGTTCAAGTTTCCAAGGAAAGCATGTGAGACTCCTTCATTACCCTACCAAACTTTGGTCCAAGAAAACCATATTCTGATTCCTTTCTCCGGGCAGCTTCAGCTCCTATAAATCTGGGCAGCTCAACACATTCCATAAGCGGATTCTGGGAGGTCCGTTCGGAGAAGAGAGTAAAATGCCCAACGTTACACAGCCAATCTCCCCGGCTCCTTCCCATTACGGTTCCAAAGGATCCTTCGGCCCGGTCTTCGTCGTTCTCGCGGCGATCATCGTGCTTGCAGTCGTCGCGTACGTGATCGGACGACTCTGCAATCGCCGTGTCTCTCGGCCAGAAGCTAAGCATAGGCATCGTTCTCAGTCCGCCAGAGGTGACGACATAGAGAATCCGCTCGGCTTCGCTGATCCCACCATGGCAGCTGCTAGAACAAAGGAAGGCAAAGGCAGTGCTGCCACCACGCGGCATGCAGGAGAACGTTCTGCAGGTGCGTCGTGAACCGGCACTGGTTTGCATCTGATGATATGGGTTCGACATTGTTGTGGAATAAAGAAGCATCGTCGACTGGATCGTTTATGGCATCATAGGATTTCTGGTTGATTGTGATTACGTAGGGAGCTGTAAAAACAGGTGTTGCAGTATATTGACAATAGTAATTGTTCCCTATCTATTAGCTACTACTGCAAGAGCTGTTTGATAATAGTAACAAATCTGGCATATATGTAGTTTATAAATATTACGAGAAAAAATTAGAAAAATTATAATGTAAAATACGAAACTCATTTGATTAAAATATGATAATAATAATTGACAGCTGTGGGATTTGAACCCACGCCCTTTCGGACCAGAGCCTAAATCTGGCGCCTTAGACCACTCGGCCAAACTGTCACATGATGTATGTTTGTCAGTTGTAATATTTATTATATCAAATCTAACCATCTCCGTTATTAATTTTAGGCAAACAAAATAAGCCAAAATCTCCATTTGTGCAATTAATTGAATTCTTCTAAACTACTGAGATTTCTTGAATTAGGAAACGAAAACATTTTTATACGAGAAAATGTTTTCTTAAGAGGCATTACTATATGAGACATTTCTCCATCGCTCATCTTTTCTAGACACATTTAACAGAGATATCTGCCCATATATATGTGATACAGTTTTAGGAACTGAGCTCTGGTCGATCATATATTATACATAGACTAACTTTCAGATTGTCCATGAAAGTAGATAAATGAGCTCCAGAAAAGCACAGAGATCAGTCATTCTGGACAAGCCACACAATTTTTAGCACTCACTCTGTCACAATCCTAAGCAGAAAGGCACAACTACGTAGCATTACAACTTGTGCGTCAGTTTGGTGCTCCCCAGAGAAGGTTACAGGCTTGGGCGGAAGAGATAATATGCAGAGATGAGAGCACTGAGGGCGAAAGCAAGGAAAGCCAGGAACGATACAGCTACAGAACCAGTAGCCATGTCGGGAAAGGGATCTCTTCCCCAGTTGGACACCCAGTCTCCAGTGCGAGCAGTGGCCGAAGATGACGATGAAATTAAGAGATAAGCCAATATCTATAATCAGAAAAGAGAAACAACTCATGCAATTATCAATCTGCTCTTGTAAATACAACTATTTTGGTCAGGTTGTAACTTGACAGAAGTCGTAAGTCTAGGAAGAACAGAGCTACTCTAAAAAATAATTATATTTTAGGAACATGCAACTGCAGCACAAGAAAAGGAAGAAGAAAATTTGCAAATGCAAATTGACACGCTAGTCCTTAGCAAAAAAAAAAAAAGCATGATAGTATGTTTACCAGCAAACAAATCAATTACAGAGATACTAAGTTTTCTTAGATTAGTGTAATTATTTATTTTAAAGTTCCGTGCTCAAATTGGTTAAATTCTTATTCTGTTGTACCATGTCAGATTACGAGTAAGCACAAAATTAGAGAGCTGCAAAAGTTTTGTTATACCTTTGTTTAGTCATTTCTCCTTCAATTATTGACCAAAGTATTGTCGATGGTTTGTGATCATAAGAGCAGGTTGTATTAGAAGTTAGTAAATGAAAGCTATAGATGAGACACTGCCTTGTATACATTTTCAAAAAACAATTCAAAAATACAATAATAAGTTACTTAACTATCAAGTTTTAGTTATCACTGAGATTTGTTGAAGGTGATTGTATTATCAATGCAAGTAATAAAACCCAATTTAGTCTTCCTTTCTTTATTTGTAATTTGTATTGACCAATTTTTCTACCAGGTGCCATTTTGGGGGGCAAGAACATAAATGGTGCATTCCTGATCTTATTATCTACACTTTATCCTTTATGCCAAACATTTTTTATACTAAATATGCTCATCTAGTTCTATCCCTTCCAAAGATCCATCTCAATGTTCTCATCTCTCATATTCAGGCGACTAATATTCTAATTAGAGAACCAAGAGCATCAGAACTGACATAAACTATTTTTCTCTAATACAAAGATTGCTTAACAAACATTCAGCACCACCCAATGCCCATCTTCAAATTCTAACCTTACCAGATGACAAATACCTTTTTCAACATCTTAGAAACAATGAAGTCAATGTTTTTTCAAAGAGATTATTCATCTTCTACTTAAACTGCACATGAAATCAATGTTTCTCTTTTCATTATTTAGAATGGTGTCCTCAAAAGATAGCATACACAACAGAGCTTGATCTCAAATGACTGACAAATCACAATCACTATGACTGCACGTCTGCGTCAAATTGACTCTTGCCCTTGTGCAAATGCTCTAATAATTCAGAGAACACACCAAGAAGTTCCTTGCATTTACAATTAATCTTTGAACACGTTTAAAACAACAATAACTGATTTTCCTTGTCATATGCTTGATATCTATCTTTTCTTTATGGGTACAATCATTGTAATGTTACCAGACATCTATCTCAAATTTACCATGCACTATATCTGGCTGCTTAACATCCCATCCATAAAGAATATGGCATTATAATTGTCTTACAAAATTTCCCCCCTAATTTAGAGATACAATACAATCATAAACCACTCCAGCTGCTCCTATCCATTTTATTCTAGTTTTTCTTTAACATATCTTATGCAATTTTTCCATCTACTAAAACACTGAAAACCATGATATCAATTATCTGTACACTTTCCAGATCAACTTTACATTCAATTCCATCATGTCATTGAAATTAAATAAAATACATTTGGTCTTAATCTTACTTTATTTTTGTATTGTATTTGTATCTATCTCCGATTATAGTTTACTTTCATTAGTTAGAATAGTGTCATCAATAAGCAGAGTAGATCATGTAACTTAAGTCTCAAACGGATCTGATAATCTATTTGTTCACTGTGACTGGTCATAAGCATGGACTTAATTATGACATTGCTGCAATGCCATAATGATTCAGTAATCAATTGTCTTTCCTCCTTTATCTCGTAAGTAGTAATTTATAACAAATATCTTTGGATTCAATAACAAACCTATTGAAAATCCCCTTAGTTTCTAAAATAATTCACATTAGATCTCTAGGAAATCCATGGTATGCATTTTCATAATTCAACAAAAATCATCTAGATTACTTTTTCTGAACTTTTCTTTAATTAATTGTTAACCTATTGCTTCCATGGTTAATCTTCCTAGAATCACCAGAAATTGTTAACAAGATCCATTTTATGTGCCATGAAGAGTTCATAATCTTAAAACAGAATGAAAAACAATTTGCTCATTAAGCCATCCTAGAAGTCAAATGGGACTAAACAGGAACGACTAGGCATGCTTCCGACTGCATTACGAAGAGCTTGATATTCGAAACAACTTCTGTCTAAATTGAGAATAATCCCAGTTCGAATACCTGATCCATAGCGAAGTCCAAGTAGTCCCCCATGGGACGACGTATAATGTGCTTCTCCGTCATCATGTAGTGGGCCTGTGCATACACCTGAAATCCTGAGTACACGAACCCGATCACGTTCACGGAGACGCAATACCTGGACCGATCACGGCAAATGATCATCAAAGCTAAAATTGCTACGCCTTAACCAGAAGCCCGGCAATCAAAGGAGAAATCCTGGGCGGAACCATACCGGAATTGCTTGTAGCGGTTGTAGGAGTCGAGAGCCCAACCCTTGTCTCTATCGGCAGCCAGGACGGAGAAGGCGACGAGGCATAGCGCCGCCGCGGCAAGCCGGGCGCCCACCGCCGTCCGCCGCACCGCTTCCTCGCGGCGGTCCCGGTGCAGGATCCCCGACACGACTCGCGACCCAGCTGGCTCCGGTTCCCTCTGCCCGCTCCACGAGTGCCACCTGCTGGGGGCGGAGTTAGGCGGGGCGGGGCTCGCCTCCGCCATCGCCATCACCACAGAAAGATCGTTCCGGCCGAACACGGCGGACGACGGGGGCGAGGTGGAGTGGTCCGGGATGCTGTTGAGAGGACTCGGAGGGAGGGAGCCATCCGCCTTGCGGAGCGGCGATCGACTGGACTCGGTCGCCATGGGGTTTCTGGGGCTGAGGCCAAATGCCTTTCTGGTTAATCCCACTCCATTATAATTTCTTTGGCTGCAGGAAAGGGGCGGTGGCGGAGGGGGACCACCAGAAAAGAAAAAGACTTTTAGTCGCACCGCCACCGTTTATTACCGATGCAACTTTATAGAATAATCGATTTAAGATTAGGGAACTACGTACGTGGGAGAACATACGGCGTGGGTCGTGACATCTGTTCACTTTGGGTATCCCGGTTCGACAGACCGTGGGCCCCGTGTAGGTCGGCCCATGGTACAAACGGGTAACGGGCCAATTGGTCCTAAGGCATGATTTGCTCGGACTACGTTACTTCCCTGACGTCTATATATTTCTTATCACCCCTTCCAAGAACCGGCCTTGACGTCATGAATCATCCCTCGTCAAACACCAAACTATCCCGTAAGTAACGACAAAAGGTGTGTGAGTTCTATCTATGGAGATGCATTATAAAAGTTACCTCTCACATTATAACCACAACTATCACATCTCAGATTTGTAAAAAATAAATAAATTATTTTTTTTTATTTTTAAACTTAAATTGATACTAAATATTCTTTAACTAGAAAAAAAAATCTTCTTGGTGAGGTATAAGTGATAAAAAAAAATCTTTCTCTTCCAAGCTTAAGATCTATTACAATTAATATATTATTTTAAAAATAAATATGTGATAAAATATATCAATACTAATCATATAAGTCAATAATAATTTTAAATAATTATAAAAATATTTTTTAATACTCATGATATATATTAATAATTTAATATTAAATAATAATATATAAATTTATTATGAAACTTATATATAAAAAATAAAAAAAATTAAATAATAAATAAAATCATGCATCAATTACATACAACACATCTCAATGACATATAGATAATAAAGACATAGATCATACCCGATGATATGCTCTTCCAATAATAGATAAAGAGATATATTCTCAATAGCAAATGAAGTAGTATCTCTCACTTGGTAACAATGAATGAAGTGATATATGATAATAATCATATTAATATTATCAATTTAATTTTTAAAAATAATAATAAATAATAAATATATTTAAAAAAAATATTTAGATAAATCTTTTAATATCATAAAATCATAAAGATATAAGATATAAATACACCTCAATAAATGAGAACCCTAATTAGAATAGTCCAATTGAGTTAAACCAAACTCAATTCAATTATGACCTAATTAAACCCATCTCAAATCCCAATAAAATTAGTTTAGATCACTATAGATTGGTCTAATTTTGATTCAATTGATTTCAATAAAATCAAGTTGGTATTGAATCATCTTGAATCGATTTGAATTATCAAATATATCTCATTCAAATGAGCCCAAATCAATAAAAGAAGAGAATATTAGACTATGATATATAGTGGTTATCTAGACTGAATCGATTCACCTAAGCCTTAGACTAGCCATAGTGCTCACACATATAAATCATGATAGCTAGTTGAGTTGAGGTATAACAGGCTAGATAGTGGGGTGATAATTTGTATAGCCCTAGTCGCATAACTGAGTAAGCCTAACTTAATGGGCAAAGTTGAGCCTTACTCATAAGTTGAGCTAAGCCTTATTACTGTACTAGGTTATGCTTTGCTCACAGGTTTAATCGTGCCTAGACATATGGGTTGAGTTATGCTTAACCACATAAGTTTAATCGTGCCTAGACATATGGGTTGAGTTATGCTTAACCACATAAGCTAAGTCATGTTTGGCTACATGCTCTAGGTTATGTTTGGTAATATGGGTTGAGTTGTATTTGCCTCTATGAGTTACACCATACCTAACTATATGCATTGGGCAAATATATGGCCGTATGAGATGAGTTATGCTTAACCACATGGGTAAGATTATACTTGACAATATGAGCTGACACACCTAACCACATGACCTGAATTATTTTTATCATATGGGTTGGATCATACTTAACAATATGGGCTACATCATACCTAGTCATATGGCCTAGATGATTTCTAATTATACATAACCATATATGTTACATCATGATTGATCACTGAGTTATACTTTATTAGATGAGTTGAGTTATGCTTATCCATATGGGTTTAATTATACCTAATCACATGTGCTGGATTATGCTAACCACATGTGCTAGGTCATACTTAACTACATGGAATAAGTTATGCTTGACCACATAGACTAGTTTGGCAAATCAACTTAACTCGGGTCCGACTTCATTTAATCTCAATTATTAAATTATATTATATTATTTTTGAATTATTTTAAAAATGTTATAAAATAATAATTTGGCTTAAATATATTTTTTTCATGAATTAACTAATTTAGATTCATGATTTTAATTTAAAACTAATTAAATCATATAAATTCATACATAATTTATTGAAATATAAATATATAATTAATAAATTAGAACTATTATTAAACCAATTAATCATTCTAACATAATATTTTTTAAATATTATTATTTATTAATTATAAAGTTGTATGTTTAAAATATTATTATACATCATACAAAGTATAATAATTTTAATATTAAATATTTTAAAATATGAATAAAAGTTGATAAAAAATAATTAAAAAAAACTTATGATGTTCCTTTCCTCAATCCTCCTAATTAACAATGAGAGAGGAGGAGCCCATTATGAAAGAGCGAGGGGGAGCCCCTTGAGAAGATAACCCTACAAAGTTAAGTAATAATTTATTTTTTATTTTAGTATCATATATAAAAATATAATTATAATATTTATTTCTTGTGATTAATACATAAAAATAAAATTTAAAAATAATTACCTCCCAAAAATCACATCACTAGTTAGGAAATAAATCAACAAATAATTTCATTGATTGATTGACTAAAATCCTAACTTGTTCTTAAGAAAATAAATTTTAATAATTTTTTTAACATGATTAAGAAAATTAATTTTAATAATTTTCTTATCCATACTATAAGAAAGTTAATAATTCAAATAAAGATAACGAATTAATGGTAACTTGAGAAAGGAAAAATCTTCTATGATTACAACAACCTTCGACCTATACTCCTATTCAAAAATAGAAGAAGATTCTTATTAATTTGTACATCGGAGGAGAGCCTCTCGAGAAACTTTTGATGTCTTTTTCCATAGTATAGGAAGTCATTCACTCACAGAAGAATCGACTCATGGTCAATAGTTTTTTTATCATCGAGGATAAGGATTAGATTCATCAACCAGTAGTACGGGATAGAAGCTCATAATATGCATATGAAAATGACATTCCTCCTAATATAAAGATTTGTTTGGATATGACATATATTTTGTTTGGTATATTTTAAGTTAAATTACCCTACATAGAGATGCGTTCAAGTCCATTATGTTTATGTTAGCAAAAAAAAATTCGTGACAAGTATATTTATTTATTTATAATTTTTTGAGATCCAGCCATTTTATAATTAGGTAGACGATTAATGATTTATGGGATCATACATTCGCTATCAAAAGCTTAGAATAATTAATTTTTAATTAATATTATATAATCGATCTCCTAAGATTAAGTTGACATTCTCATTACCAATATCATAAGGCAGTCTCTCATAATATGTTAATTAAATGAAAGTGAGGTGTTATGTGATAATAGTGTGCCGACCATTAACAGGAATAATTTATGGAATTTCTCCTGTACATTTTATTATATTTACAAGTACTCTTTAGTTGATATCAATTCAAATACAAATTCTCTTATATATTGTCTCATATAACATTCTCTCTTATATATTCTCTAAATGGACTACAAAATAGAATTTAGGCAAAAAAAATACAAACGTATATGACGTGAGCTTCAACGGTTAATATTAATAAAATCAATTAATATATAAAATGCGATGAGTTTCCATAAATCACTACGTGTCCATTTAGAGAAACCACAGCAGACACGCTTTACATACACGTAAAGAGGTGGCGTCCTTTTACGCGTGCATATACGTCGATATATACAATGCCACGTTGGAGTCCATTTACAAATGCTCCGAGCATGCTATGCTGTCCGTCGCCGTTAACCTCCCATTAAACCATCAATCAATTAATTAATTAATTAATATGTCATTAATTAATTATCAAATTTTAATTACCAGATGTCATCTCTCCCTCTTCCGCTTCTTCTAACAACACCCCAAACGCAGAAGGCCAAGATTGGTTGGTTCGGCGATGCCACCACAATATTTTATATCGCATCCTCGCCCGCTCTCGATTGGACGCAGGAACGCGATATTCCCACTCCCCTCATTCGTTCGTCTCCCCCTTCCCTCTAAATACCCCGTCCGACCCTATCGTCCTCCGCTGCTGCTTTCACTTCCTCTCTCCCTCTTTTCTTCTACTCTGCTGCTTCGAGTTTGAAGGACGGCGCGGGAGAGATGGGAGAGTGCGGGGTGCCGCCGTCGCAGCGGGGGCAGCCGGCGACGTTCCGCGACGGCGCCGCGACCGACCGCCGGTTCGTGAAGCACGTCTTTGATAACGTCCACGGAAGCATCACTCTCGATCCGGTATCGTCGCAAGAACTAGGTTTTCGTATGTGATTCCGATGTCGAGTTCTTGACTCTTGATCGTGTTCTGATTCTGGATTGGTTCGGATTTTGAGGGTTTTGTTTGGGGGAATCATTGGGTTTCATCGGTGCCGAACCGCCGTGAACAGTTTCGTTTCTGATTTCTCGCTATACTCCGTCGATAACGTTGTCTCGCTATTCGTCGATGAGATACTATTTTTCGTGCTCCCGTTAAAGAGCGATTCCGTGGCTTGAATCTCCAAACTTGTGGGGATGTGGCAGACTTAGTCTCTGCCAATTTTCTATGGAGAACTCATCCACTTTTACTTCCTAAAATGAAGGCAAGCGGTACATCTGTCGGTCTAATGGAAAATATCTCGAGTTTTGTTGTCATTTAGTTAGGCATTTGGATGCAATATTGTCATCCTCGGAGATTATTCTGCAGACTCGTTCTGAGCCTTGGAATCCGTTGGTTTCGACTCTTCTCTGGATTCCTTGCTTCATTCTCCATTCTACCCCTCTCCTTTCGTCAGCATTCTTCTATACTCTACATCGTATTATTGAGTTCCTTGGAATGGTGGCGATCGTGTTTGGCACATGTTATTGCAACTTTCTCTTGTTGTAGAATATTTGTCACGTGATGACTTGAAAGTTTTACTGGGCAAATCATATTCTACTTGAAGATACTGCTTCACATGTGCAATATTTTGGCAGCACAACTTCTGGTATGGCATAATGTTTCTTGTGAAAGTTCATTTCTGGTGATCTTTATTTCATTGAGAATCTTTGGTGGCTTTAGAATTTCCATGTCTTATTAAAGAAACATATGGAAGAATGTTGTAGGACTCCACATAAGTAGTGGTCTTGTGCTATTGTTGCCGAAACTGATACAGCAACAACAAGCTGTAATGCCCCAACTTTTTGTGTCTGTCAAGTTGTGGACGTTGAATTATAAATATTGGGCTTCGTTCTTTTTTCTTTCTTTTGTGTCTGTCTTCTCCTTTCTTTTCCGTTTTGTTATTCTATAATAGATGTCTCTGTTACTACATATCAATTTCTTACCAACATTTTGCCCTCTTCTGGTTAATTTCAGCTGAGCTTGAAGTTTATGGACACCGAACAGTTTCAGAGGTGAATTTGATTTTTCACAAGAATTTTGCTACGTATACTGGTGTAATTTTCTTTCCTGATTTTGCATTTTATTACAAGATGCAGGTTGCGGGACCTAAAGCAGCTGGGTAGCCCCCTCCTCTCTCTCTCTCTCTCTCTCTCTCACTTTCCGGTTCTTCTCATGAAGCTCTTTTATTTTAGATTTGCGATCTTGTTTATGAATCTTAAACTTATAAAATTTGAAAAGAAAGTTAGTTCCATTGGGAATATTTTTAGAATTGATCACCACATTTTATCTTTATGTTTTGATATGTCCCTAAATTATAATGTCACATGCTTAGAGGGAGTATATATGAACTATATTGGTGGTAAGTTTTGTTATGGCCTCTTATTCTGATTAACTTGTATTGTTAATTTTCTGTGTAACAAGTGTATAACAATAGTAAAGTAAACATTGAATACGTAAGTCATGTGTGTAGTTGATTTTACAGTTATAAACTGAACATACGTTAGGAATTAAAAAAAAAAAAAACCAAGCGTACCACGTGGAATTAATCTACTTGTATTATAAGCTATAATTTGGTGCGAAGCTATCATGTGAAAATATTTTTTTGTGTGACTCATTGTTTGGTTAAAATGTTTGGAGATTGATGAAGATATTATTTATAGAGTAAACATTGGACGATTAAAATGACGAGGGGTGTAAGGAGTCTTGTGTAATCATCGTATATATTTGAGAGTAAAAAAAAACTTTATAAGATAATTATGAGACCAACGATGTTTTATGGATCTGAGTGCTAGTCAGTTAAGAAAAAATATATATAAAAAAGTTTATGTTGTCGAGATGAGAATGTTGAGGTGGAAACGTGGAGTTACAAGGAAAGATAGAAAAAAAAAATATTTTTACTCGTGAATAACTAGTTATCACTTCGATAGAGGATAAGATGAGAGAAAATCGTTTAAGATGTTATGGGTATGTACTAAGGAGACATCCGGATGCGATAGTTAGAATAGTGAAACAATTAATGATAGTGGTACAAGGAAAGATAGAGGAAGACCTAAAAAGATTTTAATAGAAATTATAAACAAAGACTTAAGTATTCTAAGCTTAACTAAACATATGACTTTCTACATATCTCAATGGCATCAAAAGATCCATGTAGCTGACCCTAGATAGTTCGGACTTACAGTTTTATTGTTGTTGTTTGTTGTTATTGTTAAATCATTGTTTGGTAGAGTAATTGCAAAGAATTATAATTTTATATACTGCAGAAATTACTTGCGTTTAGTTCTACCTCACACTGTACTCAGGTGTTTGTTTCTCTGCACAATCCGTAAGATTATCATAGTTTGTTTGTTATGAATGGTGCTTCCTTTGGAAGTATATGGAAAGTTCCAGGAATTTTGATTTATCTGCAACTCCCTTTAAGAATGAACACTAATATATACATATTTCAGGTCTTACATGCATGGTCTATCCAGGAGCTGTACACACTCGATTTGAGCATTCCCTGGGTGTTTATTGGCTTGCTGGGGAGGCAGTTCGTTGTCTTCAAACGTACCAAGTCAGAAGCTGCTTTCAGTTTTATTTGCTTATTATACAAACTTAAGAATTTATATTGCCGGTCCATACTGAATACTCTTGTACTTGCTGCTGCTGTATGTTAGTATTTCTTTGGTACAGTCAGTATGCTATGTACCGGCATTGAATTGGATCAGTAAACACTGCTCAGCATGCTTCCATATTAGAATTCTTGGTTTAAAATATCCTAATTATTTGGGAGCATCTCTTAGGTAATTGTCATGCCTGCAGGGATCAGAGATCGACATCGACTGCTATGATGCCCAGACAGTTAAACTTGCAGGTAACTCTGATTAGTTTTGATCAAGTCTTTTAAATTAATATAATAATTTAAAAATTCATATAATATTTTAATTGGTATATCACCTTTTTTTTATCTGTAGGACTCTTGCATGATATAGGCCATGGACCTTTCAGCCACATGTTTGAGCATGAGTTTTTTCCTCAAGTCCTTCCTGGATCAAAATGGTGATTTTTGTTTCGATAGTATATTGGTTTTTATTTTAAATTTTAGAAGAACAAATTGTGCTTGTTCCATCCAAGCTTTGTGAAAACAAACTTTTGGGATCATGAGTTCCATTTTTGAGTTCTTCCTGAAGAAGAAAGGTGATTTTTATGTTAATAGTATATTGGTTCTCTGTTTAAATTATGGAAGTTATAGTTGACTTGACACTTGTTTCATCCTAAAGGAGATCTTGAGATAGCATCATGAATACTTTCATAGTCTTATGGTATCAACTTCTCTTAACAATTGTAGAAAAATTTAAGATCACATGTGCCTGATTTCTGAACCTTTCATAGATTGTTTATTTTCTGTTTTCTGCCAACTTGTTCCTTTTCCACTTAACTTGAAGAAACTTTTCTATTGTCCTTCATTGTTGCTTCTTCATTGAGTTATTGTTACTCGTGTGATTCAACTTTGGAAAACTAAAGCAATGCTAGTTGATCCTTTTCTCTGCAAAAACAAGTCTAGCTGATTTATTGTGCAGCATGAAGTTCATTTGTTTTTATTTTGAAAAAGAACTAAGTACCACCGAAGCTTTCCTTTACATTCCCTTACATTTCACTTTATTTAGGAATAATTTAATTGCATAGAACGTTATATCTTATGTTCCCTTATTGGTGATACTATATTTATGATTGCTTTTGTCACAGGTCTCATGAGCAGATGTCAGTGCAGTTGGTGGACTACATGGTTGATCAGAACCATATTGACATTGATTCTGATTGCCTTAGAAAAGTTAAAGTAAGAAATATTTTTAGCATCACAACCTTCTATTCTTTTTGGACAGCGTGCACAAACATTTTGTAGCTTAATGATTATGAAACTTTTTTATGTTGGATATATAACTAGTTTCCAAGGTAATTTTGTAGTGCCTGGTCATTTGTTTTTTAGATTACTTCCCCTACAGTTTATGATCTTGGTAATGTCTTGATGCACTTAAATGTCAAATGAGCTGGGTTTTGTTTTTATTTTTTTTATCTCAAGTAAAATGGACTTTTTTGGCCTCACATTTTCAATGATTCTGTAGACAGCTATCAGTAATTGCATATAATGTGATTACAATGGTTCTGTAATATAATTCATATTCATGTTTCAAGAATCACAATTGCAACAATAGAAATAGAACATCCAGTCCCAACTATTGGCTTGGATCATCTTCTGCTATATTGCTTTAGCAGTGGTAGCATCTTCCATTAAATTTCTAGAACTTGTTGGCCTTTCTTTTGCCTTTATGAAATCCTAGTATGAGTTTCTATTAGGATATGTACCTCTTCCGTTACTTTCATAGTGTCATGCACTTGGTATACGTACAATTATAATTGTTAACAGCTTGATTAATGCATCTATCATTGTGATAATTGGCTTGGTAGCATTGTCCAATTACTAACATTAAGTTCATCAAAATATTAGGATATGATAATCGCTAGTTCAAAGTTCGATGTGAAAAAGGTAAGTCTTTTTGCCTTTGGCTCGCTTACATTATCTAGTCATTCAGTTCACGGCTCAAATATTGTTTCTGCCCAGAGTTCAGAAGAGAAGCATTTTCTGTATGACATTGTTGCTAATGGTCGCAATGGAATTGACGTGGACAAGTATGGAAACAATTTTATCAGATTGAGGTTATCTGCAGCAACTATAAATCGGTCTTTTCAAGTCACTAATTGCTGTGGAGGTCAATATCTGCAGGTTTGATTATATTGGCCGTGATTGCAGAGCTTGTGGTCTTGGCTGCAACTTCCAGTTTCAAAGGTAAGCAACATCTGTACTGTATTCATTATTTTCTGCATGCAATTTTTTAATATTTTGGATAGGATATCCTTGTTCCCCCCTTCGTTAGCATGAAAATTTTAAAATTTTTCTCAACAAATGTGTTTATAGTATATAGAATGTACAGGAATTTTGATGTTGTCACTAGTTTTCAATTGTAATGCCTACATTTGGTAGATTGATTCAACTTATGGTGGTATGGGTCCCACCAAGAGGCCTTTTGTCCTAATACACAATTTATTGTTTCCTGGTCATTAGATTATTATTAAAAGAATTTGATT
Organism: Musa acuminata AAA Group; assembly: GCF_036884655.1. Lineage (NCBI taxonomy): Eukaryota > Viridiplantae > Streptophyta > Magnoliopsida > Zingiberales > Musaceae > Musa > Musa acuminata. The sequence goes on from NC_088336.1 coordinate 31,428,281, forward strand.
TTATTGTTATGTAGTAATTCACCAGCCTTAACTAAATGTTTCATAACAATGGCCTTAGTTTTGCTATGTTTTTGTCACATTTCCTCTCATAGATTTCTCCTAACACATCAATCTTAAGCCCAGTTACAGCTGGTGATCCAATTAACATGATAACTGGTTCGTATGGAGGAGCACTTCATTATGCTTGCAGTTACTAGTGATATCTAGGTCAGTTAGACTCTAATGAGTTTTGAGTGGAATACTGCAATAAGACAAAAGGATATAGTGTGCCGATCCATGTCAGTGCTGTTAGAATCTGTATCCAAGTATCCAGCTTAGCAATAAGACAAATGGAGATACACAATCTTATAGTTGAAGAATTCTATAGTTTATGTAGGATTTTTATGTTTTAGTGCTGACTATATGCAATATCTGAAGATTGGTTTAAAGGCCTGAAAAGCCAAAAGGGTTTACTAGTAATTCGTATAGTAGGTTGTACTAATTGTATGAATTCCTTTAAATATTTAATCAAAGAGCTTGGTGACAAGTTAATTCATCAATAAGTATCTGACATGATTCATGGGGGCAGATGTGAATACCAGGTATGATGCCTCACTAGTAAGAATAAACATGCATATGGAAAGGGGAGTGTTATGATCAAATTGCTTAAATGATTTTTTTATATTTTGAGTGTGCTAATAGCTTGTTAGTTATTTGCCATGTTCTTGTCACTAATTTCTTATTTATTCTTTTACCAATATATTCTGTGGCATCAGAAATGTATTTCTAAATAATGTAAAGCTCTTCCTACCTTTTTCTAGTCTGTTCTGTCCAGGCTTTTGGAAGGCATGCGTGTCATGGATGATGAAATATGCTACCCAGCTAAAGAATGTCAGTCATATAGTGTTTTATTCAAAATCTTTGATTAGACGACATCATTCTTTGACTTGATTTTGGATCAGATCTCAATATTCACAAATTATTTGCAACACGTGCTGACCTTCACCGGACTGTGTATACACATGCAAAAGTAAAGGTGTGTATGTCTTTATTTACCTACTATCTGTGTGTTCCTTTCATGTCTGTACGGTTACCACTTACCACTTCGCAATGAATTGTTTTCTTGTTAATATTGTTGATATTAGAGCAGGCTGTATTTTGAATTTTCTATTCGATTACTGGTTAGGAGAGCTTCTTTGGTTCTTCGTGAGATTTCGTGAATGCATTTTGTCATTATTTGCCAGCGTATAATGCAAATCAGTAAATTGGTTGTTTTTAACATGTGTAACTATGTAAGATCTGTTGGAAGCTAACACAATTCTCTGTTGCCTTTCCCAAACTATAATAAACCTTCTTGAACTTGGTTTTGAGTTTAGTTGGTTTTGGTTATCTTCTGCTGTTTCTTACTCCTTTAGTTATCATTCCTATTAGGGTCTTTAACTGTTGGGGATTAGTACTATGTTTGCAGCAAATGGGTGATTGTTGACTTTATATTGTATTAGTCAGTTTTATAAGTTATGCCTGCCAGTCAACCACTTTATTATGTAAGATTGCCCTGCAATAAAATTGACAATATTTTTTTGTTGGTCATATTTCTTTTCTGTCTGATGCTTGGTCTATAAGTCTGTCAGCCAATTGGTTTTTACTTGTTTGGTTGGTTCCATTATCATCTATATATGGTGTATGCCATGCATGTAGTTAAACAAACTTCCATTGCTTTCCCTTTTTCTATATCATTAACAAGTCATGGAACTGTGCTGATGACAACGTCTTTTTCAACCATCATTGACATCCAAACTTCATGCTGTTTTGCTGTCTTGTGTGGCTGGTGTATCATCAACTTTTATTTTAAGACCGTCCTCTCATGAGAATTAGGCAATTTAAATTCCATTGCCAACCTTAACTTTTATCTACTGAAGGATCAAGGTACATATGTTGAGCCCTTGCTAGTCAAGGATTAAGACTGTCAGTTCAATGCTGATATTGTCATTTATGTAATTTTTTGCTGACATTACCATTTATTGATCAAGAAATCCAAGAACATAGTTTTCTAATGCTACTTTGGGTGGGGCCTGGATTGTCATGTCTTTTGTTTTCTCCTTGATTTGTCTATTTCATTTTACAAATTATTCCTTCACAGTTTTTTCAGTATCATTGCCTTATTCTTCTTGCAAAATATTATAATCTGCAATAATTCAGAGAATTTTTTTGTATATTTGACCCATGCATTCTGCTATCTTACTATATCTTTTTTGCAAGACCAGTTACATGTTCATTCACTCGTGAAGTGTAATTATGTTCCTATGCAGCATGTCCCATTCATTTTGCTTAATTAGTTCTTCCTCATGCTTCATATGCATCAGTTTTACAACTGTTGCCCTTTCAGTGCCAGTTTCTTTTAAAGTTGTATGCTTATTTACAATATATGTTCTCTTACTGCAATTTTTTTATTTAAGGCCATCGAGCTAATGGTTGTGGATGCACTTGTAAAAGCCGATGATTACCTCAAAATATCATTGTATCCCTTTGACCCAGCTCAATTCTGGAAGGTTTTCTTGTTATTATGTGATATTTCATACTTCATCTTAACCCATCTTTATTCAGATGCATATTTACTTATCGTTTTTTGTTCTCAGTTGGATGATACAATATTGAAAACCATTGAATTTGCTGACAGCAAAAAGCTGAAAGAATCTAGAAATATCATCCAACGTATTCGCCGGAGGGATTTATACCAGGTGATCTCAAAGTTTTGTTTATCTAATATCTAAACCCTGATTCACTGTCAATGATTTTCCTACTACCATTGTCTGATTCTCCGCTTGTTTCAGAGAATTGTATGTTCCGATGCACTTTTAAGCATGCTACTCACAAAGTCAGCAAATTCTGATTTTTGTTGTCATAAATATTCTGATCTCAAAGTTCAGATAACACCTTTTTTTTTTACGGTATGTTTTTTTTTCATTATTCCTAGTGTCATAAATCCATAGGTGCAGAGATGATGTTTCTTTTTTCTTGATTACTTCTGATCTGGCATATATTGCATGCGTATTGAAAACTTCTTTTAGCTGTTTTATATAAACTTTTAAGGAAAGAAGAGGAAACAGGGAGGAGACTGTTGGTTTGGTGTCAGGATTTGTGTTTTCACCATGTGAATGATTCATATAGTTGTTTCTTTGTATTATGGTTCGTTATTGGCTTCAGTTCTAAATTTCTCAAGTCCTAGATGAAAATGCTGAATGTAGTGTCTCCAGTTTTCCCTTGATTATAGATAAGTAGTAACATTAAATTAGGTTGTAGATCCTTATCTGGGATGGCAGGGCCTCAGAGTTCCCTGGAGAACAGAGATCTCCCTGGTATTGATGGGAATTAATAACTATAGATGATTGTAATGTTGACAGAGCCGTGCATTGCTAGGCATCCGGTCTGGGTGAAGATTTATTGGTTTAACATGCAACATGTGACACAAGAAGATTCTTAAATCATGCCTTATTTGCTGCACAAGCTGCAAGCGGCATGTCTCCTAAATTATACATGAGAAAATTTTCTAGTACCACCACCTGTAGAAAGTTCTGCTTGGAAATAGCCTACTAGCACTCTGAACTAGCTGTAAATAGTCGAAGGCTCACTGAATATTTCATACAACTATTTCTATGTCCTGGCAATGGTTGTCACAGAACATGTCATGCTATCGTTGCAAGTTTAAGTATTTCAACCATACCTCGCTGTAAGTACCAGCCTGCTAGCACTTCAAGCTAGCTGTAAATAGTCCAAGGCTCACTGAATATTTATTCCATATGACAAATTCTATCTCCCAGCAATAGTTGTCGCAGATCATGTCATGCTATTGATACAAGTATTTACACTATACATTGCATGTCATGCTATTGATGCTTGATTCAAAAAAGTGTCTTGCCTCTTTTGACAGTTCTGCAATGAATATGCTGTTCCAAAAGATAAACTAGAGCATTTCAAGGATGTCACTCCACAGGACATTGTATGCTCGCAGGTGTGTCATGGCAATTAAATGCATTACTTTGTTGGGTCAGGTGCTTATTAATCTAATTTGCCATTTATGCATAGTTTATCTAAAATGCTTTACATTTTGCAGAAAGCTAACGGAGTGCAACTGAAGGAAGAAGATATTGCTGTGAGCAATGTTAAGATTGATTTGACTCGTGGGAAGCATAACCCTCTTGAGAGGTACTTAGTATAAATCCTTGATAATACTTGGTCATTGTTCAACTCTTTCTCATTTCCTTTTAATTGTTCACTGACGTATCATTGTTTTTTTCATGTGCACTCATTCAGCATCAGTTTCTTCAAGGTAACAAATTTGCTTTTCATATCTGAATATCATGCTTGAACATATCAACTTTTTTACCTGAAAAAGTTGCCTTGCCATTCAAAAGTCTACCTGAAACTGTTTTATTTGTCAGAAATGGCAATTAATGGCTTGTTCTATTGATATCTGTTTTGGTAATGGAAATTATAATTGTAAAGCATAAGAATGTGTTACGGAATCACAATACAAATTATGTGGTTGCATGAACATTTATTCCTTATGGTTTTCAGATTTAATGAATTGTTCATGAGGAATTTTAGAACATTTAGTTTGTCGGTTGCTATTATTTCTGTTACTTGGAGCTCCAGTGGAGACAATAATTATTAGTTCAAGTTGAGAAATCTTTCTTCTGGTTGGTGGAGTGGATACAAGGATAAGCACTAGTGGAATGAAGTTTCATTCATTAAGATAGCTTGTCTATGCCACATTCAGTCATCTTCTCCCACTAAATTTGCATCCATTTGTCAGAAGTTCATCGAGTCAAACAGCATGATATAAGTAACGTAGGCTTAAGTTCTGGAGAACCAATAGAAATTAGATGATGATACATAGCTCTAGTGATGAATCCTGTGTTGCTATACAACAAAAATGATCCTAAAGTCCAACTTTACAAACATAATTTCAAGCTTATTTTGTTGAATCAGTTGTTAAGTGTAAGTTTCTGGTTAAAACTTGATGAATATGAAACCAGCATTTCTCCATAATCGTTTGATTTATATTATGGCCGATCCTTTGGTTCATTAAAGACATCTGTTAAATCAAGTTAATTAATGTCTAACATTTGGCTGATCTCTGACTCCAGTGCTTCTTGAGGGCCCCATGTAACTAAGTTTGTGCCTTCGAGGGAGCACCTTTATATGGTCATTCTCTAGACTAAAAATATAAAGTGCTGCCAGGATTATCACTGTGTGAAGAAATTTAGCATTACGGAAGATCGCATCAGCCACCTGCTGCCCGCCACTTGTCAAGATAGAATTGTGAGGGTTTATGCCAAGAAACCAGAATTGGTACGAGTGCATATACCAAGCCTCTAACTTCTTTTTCCTTTAACATCTGTCAAGCAGTTCCTTTGTGTGTTTTTTTTTCTGAAAAGTAAAATTAAACTACTCTAGGAAGTACGAATTTTAACTCTGACCAAGCTCATCCGCATTAGTGCATATAGATCAGGTGGCCAATTGACATTCACAGTTGATCTGACCTGAAGTATTTCCTTTGTTTGACATCATTTTGGATTCCCCTCTTAACAGGTAGAGGCAGTATCCGAGGCTTTTGAGAACTTCCAACTGAAGATATATGGTGTCAAAACCCAAGTGCATGAAACACCGGAGGCGAAGAAACAACGGCGGTAAAGACTTAAAAGTAGTGCATGATACACCAGAGGCGAAGAAACAACGGCCATAAAGACTTAAAAGTTTCTCCTTTTTGTGTTTTGCATTCTACAGTCCCGGGTTCTTTCTTCTATCACAGTCCACAAAGGTACGTTACGATAAAAGGAATGACTACTAAAATGTGTCCTATACAGAACTAGGGTGGCTCACCAGTTGTACAGTCACACATAGTCATTTTGATACATTAATGAAACGATCTTATCTTTTTGTCATTACCCTTTCCCCAAACCTTGCTGTCGGGTTTCTGTAATTGGGAACAGATGTCGCAGTAAGCATTATAAGCTTATAGAATGAAATTTATTGAATTTAGAAAAATCATGTATGATTACTGTGGGAATGCAAATTCAACAGCATAGAAGTAGAACATGACCTACCAAGATGCTACTTTTACTGGATAAGATGTTTCCCAAACACAGGTAGAACAACGTACGAAAGAATGTAAAAAGGATAGCAAATGATCTCACTCTGCTACTGGATTAGATGCTCGAGTGCTTTCCACAAGACCTCTTTGAACTTCCTAGCATCAAGCTTCACGTTCTGGTCATCCATGAACGTGGCCCTCATAACATGATACCCACGGTTGTGGAATGACAAGGGGTCCGTGAACACAGGGTGGTCCCTTGGATACTTCTCCTTCAGGCTGCTCTCTTCTATTGCAATGCTATACTCCAAATAGCCGAGACCCATTTCCTTGGCAGGGTTCCCATAATCCTGCATGGCTTTCAATTCCAGTCGTCCCCATGGAACGATCTGAATCAGAATCGCATTCAGCGGCAGGAACACCGAGTTGGTGAGACCCGTTCCGTGCACGCCCATCATCACGTCGCAGGAGTCGACGGTTCGCGCCACGCGAGCCAAGTCGGATCCTGCATCCGCTTCGTCGACCACCACCTCGAATCCCAACTCCTCTGCCATTTCAACGATCTCCTTGGTGTTTGTAATGACTCGCGATTGCTTCCTTCCGACGATCAATAGCCTCGGCTTCCGAGCCGCGAGATCTTCGATGTTGAGCAGTGTCTCTCTCTCCGACGACAAGGCACTCCTCATGAACTTAGCGAAGTCGATCATGGTGTAGCCATTAGGAGATCTCTTAGGGTCGATGTGGAACTCGTTGTGAGCTCGAAGACCCACCGTCACCTGCTTGAAACAATGCACTTCTTTGTCCATGTCGAGGTCGATCACCGGATACTTGGACAGCTTCTGGAGCACGGGGAGGTACTTGGTGATCCACCAGCTTTTGGAGTCGGTGACGACCAACTTAACCTCTCCGTCGAATGGACGCGCCGTCAAGAAGAGGGGAACGAGCACGTCGCTGTAGTCATGGAAGAGGTTACCGGTATATCCGCCAGTGGAGAAGACGACAGCCGGGGCGTCGTGGTTGACGGTGCATCGAGGGGCTTCACTGCTAGCTTTGACCGCAAGTTTTCTGACACCTTTGAGACAAGCTTCGTCTCCCTTGCGAGGATAAGGATGAACGTGCCAAATTTCTGTCTCCTCTGTTCTGGGTGATTCCATGAGCACGACGGAAGAGGAGCTCCCGGAAATCCTGATGTCGCCGTCCATCTCGCAGATATCTGCTCGTCTATCCGAAACATCACATAGTGGCTTCCTCTCTGGAGCTTGACTCTTCTCACCTGCAGCAGCTTCCAATAAGCAAAGAACTAGAACAGGAACAGGTTCTTAAGTTAGTAGCTATATTGACTCACCGTCTGCTTGGGTGCGATCATCGATGGTGTAGTTCGAGACGGTCGGGAGCGTCAGTCTATCGTGCAACTCATCTTGATTCGAGTTGAGATCGTCAGATCTCGCACCACTCTCCTCTGCAACACAGTAAGTGGAGTACAAGGTTACACGTCTCAGATGTTGTCATCTGATCGAGTAGCTACATGATCAGATCGTCGGCATGGTCATAAGTACCCGTCAATTCGTGGATGCTTGTGTCTTCCTTCGGAGTTGAATCAACAACCTTCTCTTTCTTTTCTCCCCGGAGGCTCTCCTCTCCGACAGCAGGAAAATTGTTAGATTCTACAGATCTAAAGCAAATTGCCTAAAGAAGAACCTAATTAAGTTGGCTCAGAATCCAAAATAGACCATTAAGCTACTCTTCATCAACAAAAAATCTCTTACGGGGAAGATCAAGTCACTAAGCTTCTCTTTTTGTCTCGATTTTGATCCAAGAACTTATGAGCAAATTCTAGTCACATAAACTGAAGGAATAGGTAGATTGGATGTACAGGTAGATTACCTGAATCAGCCGCCCCCTCTATCCCATGGTCATCGCCATTCACGAGGTCGTGATCTGGAGAAAGAAGGGATCACTCTTAGACGATCAAAGCCTAGTCAAAGCTCAGCGGTATGCAAGATCTACAGGTTACCTGATGGTGGAGGCGGCGACGATGGGGTGAAACCGACTGCGACGGCCATAAACGGTGGAGAAAAGATTGATCAGAAACAGAGATTAGCTACCCAAAGAACACGAACAGTATCGGCTTACGTTTAGGAAGAACAAGCGCCTGAGGTTTAGACACCACCAAGAAGGTGACTGTGACCACAAGGCATCCGAGGATGAGCAGCACGAATCTGAATCTTCGCGGCTGGTTGGCGTTCCGAGTCAACCTCAGTCTGGAGGCCATCGTCCCCCAGCCCACCGCTGATCTGCTCACAAACAAGAGGGATGAAGAGGGAGGGCGGTCGTCGCCTGCTGCTGCCTTCCTCCTCCTCCCCCACCTTACGACATGAATTTGGACTGTATGGACTATCTTATCGATGACTTCTTTGTTTATTCTTCTACTCCTTAGAAAAATCTTATTAATTGAGTTGGTAAATCGATTTTATTTGTATGAATCGAAGAGTCCACGACCTCAAACTTGTACTGCTACTTTGCTCCATCGAAGTCTTATCACATGCTGAGTCTAACACGAAGAAACTAAGAGAACAGAAACCAATCACCAACCCAATACTATACAATGGTAGGCAGGAATTCAATCTCACCACAAGAACATGTCAACAGGGTTCCTATCACCACTTAGCTGTCATCTACGGAGTCTCCAACCGCAAACCTCGAGAAGACTGCACACACTGCCTCAAAATGAACGTGCCTGCGCAGGAATTCTGACATGCAATGGGGTGCTAATTGGATCAAAAAAGTTCCAAGTCAGAAATGTGATGCAGGCAAAGAATATTAAATGTATGTCACCAGTTGCTACTGATGAGCTCATTGATTTCGGATTTCCAGCGATGCATCGATGAAGAAGCCATCTTTGGATATAGTATCACACAAAGTGGACGAAGTCCATTAGAACACGCAAACTTAGGCTTAAAATAAACTTAAAGGAACCCATCACTGACCCATAGAAAAGGGACATTGAAAGACTAGAATCCAATCGACAGACATGACCGAACTACCACAATAGGGCCGACTGACATTGCCATCACCCAAGCAGATCGAGAGCTTTCTTCAAGACAGGTCTGAACCTGTTCAAATCAATCTTGACATTTTGTTTCTTCATGTATATGTTCGCCATCGCGAGCCATCCAAGCTTGTGAATCGAGTCCGGGTCTCTAAAGACGGGATCGTCTCTCGGGTACTGCTCCGAAAGAGTGCTTTCCTCTTGGCTGATGTTGTACTGCAGGTAATGCAGCTTGGCAGCCATGGGAGGGTCTCCGTAATCGTATTTGGCCATCCCTTCCAGGTTACCTAAAGGGACGACTTGGATGACCACGGCATTGGTCGGCAGGAAGAAGAAATTAGTGAGCCCGGAGCCATGCAAGCCGAGCATCACGTCGCATGAGTTCACGGTCGCTGCGTACTCGCTCACGTTGGCTTCGAACTTCGCATCTGCCACCACCACCTCGTAACTCAACTCCTCGGCCATCCGAACGATCTCTCTGACGTTGGTAAGTTCCTAGTGCTCTTCCTGGCTATGAGCAGCAGCCTCGGTTTCTTGCCCGCCTGATCTCCCATCCTAATGGCGGATTCCCTTTCGAGCGAGTAAGCCATCCTTATGAACTCGGTGTAGTCAGCGGTGGAGTACCCGTTTGGTGTTCTTGCAGGGTCGACCTTCAAGTCGTCGTGGCTGTGGAGGCCGACGAACACAAGCGGGTAGCCGATGACTCGATCGTTCTTGTCCAAATCGATGATCTCGTACCTGGTAAACTTTTCGACGATGTGGCGGTACTTGAAGAGCCACCAGATCTTATAATCGGCTATGAGAAACTGCACTTCTCCATGGAACTGCCGTGCCGTCGCGAACAGGGGAACGATCAAGTCGGCGAAAGTCATGGAAGTGGTTGCCCATGTACCCACCGTGGGCAAACACGACGGCGGAGAAGGTGTGGTTGATGGCGCAAGCAGGAGGGGCTGCTTCAGCGCTGCCCATCAACCTCACGCTAACTTCCTTCACGTTTGCCATCGCAGTCCGGTCTGCCTTGCGAGCGTAAGGCTTCGCTCGCCAGGCGTTGCGGGGATGACGGTGAGTAACGACGGCGACGGAGGACTTGCCGACGACCTGGACATCACCAGCCGTCTCGCAGAAGTCTGTTCTTGGGTTGTCAAGGTCGCATATCGGGTCTCCATGGGGTTGCAACTCCCTAATGGCGCGTCCTTCGAGAAATGCCAGAGCAAACTATGTCTCAGCTTGTAAGGTAGCTCAGAAGCAGAGCAAGGGAAACTTACGGGAGCATCCTGACAGTTAGGAGGAGTAGCGCAGTAGGATTATGCAGCATGCTGTCAGCAACAACAACACAAGCTTCTGTGTCACAATCCGCCGCAAGTTCCCGCCGCAGTTCATTCCATACTTCCGAATGTGGCTAAGCCTGGACGCTTTGCCTGAGGAAGCCATGTTGTTCGTGGAGAGGCTGTCTCTCTCTCTCTCTCTCTCTCTCTCTCTGGTTTAATATGGCGGTAGCTCGTGCAGGAGTGGATGCTGCATCGACCTTGCCTCCGCCATCCCCTTGTTTTCTTTCTCCACCCCCGTTTAGCTTTGAGCGACGACTAGATGAAAGATGTCGCCGTTGAGGACAAGAACGTCTTCTCCTTCCTGGCGTCATCGATCCGCTGCGTGACTGATGCTTGAAGCTTATAAACCCATTGTTTTCGCCGATGGAACAACGCAAATGTTCGAGCTGTGTACTGATACTTTGCGTGTCACGGCACGTAATGCAATATTTTACCGGCCGTTTGTTTCTGAAGCAAGTAACGAGATGATCTCCCCGTCTGTGTCCCCAAGGAAGAAGAAGAAGACGATCCGACACTCGAAACCTGAATCGAAACAGAGACCCGATTTGAGTACATACGACAGAGTCAAAGTCAAGTCAACAATCTACACTAAATCCATCGACATAGAAAATAGCGAAGGCTTGAGAAAGAGAAGCCACTGATGCAGCTTTGAAAGAAAATTAGGCATTTTACTCGTTTCTAATTGAGGGTGCATTTTTTTCTTATTTGAACGAAAATAGTCTTATTGGGAAATTAAATGGCACCGCTATTTCATTCCACTTCAAATAAGAAGAAAACAAACACACGTCAATTCGAACTCTTGCGGGCTCGGCAAAGGGCCCCACCTAATGGGCTCCGGGAGGCAGAAAACAGTGGTGGTGATGCTTTAAGATTCGGTCGTCGGTGCGAATTCTGTTGTCCATATACACCGTCCGTACGTTAGATGATCCCATCCTGGCGGTCCGTTTATATCGTGTGACAGTCAACCCTGCGATGGTGGGTGAAGATGGCTGGTCCATGGCTTCGGACCTCGGACGCTCTGCTTCCTCACGGCGAACCAAGAAATGAGAGGAGAAGACGCTTCTCCTCTGCTGGTTCCCGCCGCTATCCCCGAGAGGGGGTTAGAAGAAGAGGATCGCTTGTGTTGCTCCCTCGGCCTTCGGAATGACGTCGATGTGGTCGCGGAAGCGAGGCGCCTGCTTTCCCTGGCGGGGCCTCTAATCGCTGCGAACCTCCTCCAGTACAGCCTTCAGCTCATCTCCATCATGTTCGTCGGCCACCTCGGCGAGCTCAATCTCTCCGGTGCCTCCATGGCGACTTCCTTCGCCAACGTCAGCGGTTTCAGCGTGCTGGTGTGTGCTGTTCTCTCTCCTCATCTCCTCGTTTCTATCGCCTCGATTGGCGTCGGCGCCTATCGGATTCACAATCTTTTGGCGTCATATGTTTGCCATAATCTTTAGCTTCGATTGAATTAAAAAGCATGAAAAAACTGAATTTTGTTCGATAGATTGAGAAAAAGCAATGACCTGAATAGATGAAAAAGCGAAACTTTCATTTTTGTTTTCCTAGATTTGTCATGAATTTTATTTGGGCCTCGATCTCATTTTTGTTCATGATTTCAATTCATAGTGTCAGTCTGTGTGCAAAACGAAATTAGTGATCATCCTCATTTCAGATTACTTGGAGATGACAATCACTTTTTTCTCTTATCCAAGATCAATTTCATTATATAATTCCTTTCTATGTAGTGTCATAATGGTATATTGAAATTTTCCGCATCTTTTTTTTTCCAATATAACAAGTTGGGGATGGCAAGTGCATTGGACACCTCATGTGGGCAAGCTTACGGTGCCAAAGAATATCATATGCTTGGAATTCATATGCAAAGGGCAATGTTTATTCTTCTTCTTGTGAGTGTACCTTTGGCCCTCGTTTGGACCTACACAAGCCAAATTCTCATTGCAGCTGGCCAGAATCCAGAGATATCAGCTGAAGCTGGAAAATACGCTTGTTGGTTAATACCAAGTCTTTTTGCCTATGGTTTGCTTCAATGTCTCATTAAATTTCTGCAAACCCAGAACACAGTGTTTCCCATGCTGATAAGCTCTGGGATAACTGCATTCTTCCACATTTTTATATGTTGGGTTCTAGTGTACATTTCTGGCTTTGGAAGCAAGGGTGCTGCTCTTGCAACCAGCATATCATATTGGATAAATGTGTTTCTTTTAGTAATTTATGTCAAGTTCTCTCAAGCTTGCAAGGAGACATGGACAGGTCTATCATGGGAATCACTCAAAGATGTATTTGACTTTCTAACACTCGCTGTTCCTTCGGCTTTTATGATCTGGTAAGCCCTTTAGGAGTAGGCCTTGCACAAACTTTTGTTATTAATAACGGTGTCTCATTCTGGCTAACAAGGCCTGTCGATACATGGTGTGATCAATAACTTAGTATGCATCACATAGGGGAAACTGGTAATACTGGAAATTGCTAAAAGCATGTGTACAATTGAAATATTTGTCTCTAGTTCGTACTTGAATTAGATTTTCTCTCCTGATCAATTGAAGCATTTTTAAGAACCAGACCATGCCATGAGGCTGCAACAAATTGCCACACACAACATGCATCACATGCATCACACAACAACCTAAGAGACATTAGTTTGATCAGGACATGAACCATCTCTATTGCTGTCACTGGTATGAAGTATGTTGAGTGTCATAGATGACAATTTTTGAAGGGATTGAATACACTTGGCATCTACTGGCTCTGCTATGAATTGTGTTTTGCACCACATGCATCACATGTGGTCTTTAGTTTCATAGTTCTTTCAGTATCTGCCATCATTCTGATTACAGTACTTTGGGCCAACTAAAGGAAAAGATGTTATATTACTTGTTGACAGATGCTTAGTGTATATAATTCCTACAATAATGACAAATTAGGCCACTGAAAAGGAGAAGATACAAGATCTTGTCCTCTTTACTATGGCAAACAAGTGTTGCCAATAGTTATTGACATTAATTGTGGTCTTGCCACTGAAAATAGATGTATGGGAATGGCCTACTTCTATAATTTTCTGTATCATGCCTCAGTCATGCACTTCATCTGGTTATGTACACGTTTGATCATAGATTTTATGTTGCTTTCTGATCTCTTTCTGTTTAACTCAATTTGTGTCCTCTTGCAATGAAGACATGCAATCTAGTTTCTGTTCGTATAGCTACATGCTATTTTTAACTGACTACAGTTACCTGTATGATAATGCAGCGTGGAGTTTTGGTCTTTTGAGATGGTAGTTCTCTTATCAGGTCTTCTTCCTGATCCAAAGCTGGAAACATCCGTTTTGTCAATCAGGTTAGTAACCATAATTTCCCGACTTCTGTAAAGGTTGTCCCCGAGATTCTTGAGCAAGCATCCGTGAATTTTCTTGCCGTCAACTAATAAGCCCATTGTAGACCTTCTAACCAGCTCCATTTTCAATTTGGAAAATGTATTCATTATTGTCTACTGCGTTGCTAACAAGTATAGCATTCTTGTCAGTCTCAATACAATGTGGATGGTTTATATGATTCCCACTGGTCTCAGCAGTGCTGTAAGGTTTGTTGAGTTTTCTTCCCTTTGTAGCTCATGTAGCATTTTTAAATACTTATCATACATAGTTTTTCAGTATAAGAGTTTCAAATGAATTGGGTGCCGGGCAACCACAGGCCGCAAGCTTGTCAGTGCATGTTGTCCTAATCATAGCCATCACGGAAGGTTTGGTCGTTGCACTGATCACCATTTTGGTACGCAATGTTTGGGGTTACTTGTACAGCTATGAAGAGGATGTTGTAAAGTATGTGTCAATAATGATGCCTGTTATTGCCATATCCGACTTCATGGATGGAATACAATGCACGCTTTCAGGTTTTTAACAATGAAACTCAATCAAATGTTGTGCAGATGTCCTTAACTTGATGCATTTTTGAGTTTACTCTTGAACCGTGAATACACTTTTTGTTTGCAAACGATAAATAATGCATCATTTTGTGTTATATAACTAACCATGTCCTACCCAGGATGGAATGACGCTTTATGGCTGCACATTGCATGTTATCAGTTAGGTGTACTTATCAATTTTTTTAATTAATTGATTACTGATTTACTTGAATACTAGCATGATTGATATAGACACTTTGATTGGCTAACTCTGATTGGCTTGTTAGCCAATCAGTTAGGTGTACTTATCATTTTTTTAAAATTAATTGATTACTGATTTACTTGAATACTAGCATGATTGATATAGACACTTCGATTGGCTAACTCTGATTGGCTTGTTACGGGTATGACTTGAAAAGTTGTTTAAAAAATTGGCAACCAATGGCCTTGATGAACACAATGATGAGGAGAGAAAAGATAATTAGAAAGCATGGTTAACATTTGGACTAAACAGTCAAAGAGAAAGTTGATACAACAATAGTGCCAGGGGTCCCTCAGATTGCCACTATTTTTTTCTGCCCTGCTGTCTCTCTCGAAACCCGAAACACAGAGAGAGAACTAATTATACCCCTAAATTTAACATGCCAACATATAGACTTTGGAGATAGATTCTGAAATTCGCATCTCTATAATGCCTATATGGTTTAGGCTAATGGATAGGTTCCACAAGATGGTATTCCACTTTGTCGACTTAATTGGTTTTGAACACAAAACAACATAATAAATGAAGTTGGATTTTGATCAGCTTCTTTTTTATATGATTTTGTCTGTGATTGCAGTTTTTTCTTATGAGATTGAATCTGCCTAAAACATATCTGTATTATGGCACATTTCTTACCTAGCATCTTGTAGTGTTTCTTCAATCATGTGCCGAATTATCTTCTCTTCTTTCTCCTTCATACAAAAATAGCCTTACCTGTTTGTATATAGAATCATTTATTTGAACTTACAACACCATGACATCTTATCATTGACGATTGAGAAAAATGTAATAGGTGCTGCTAGAGGATGTGGTTGGCAGAAGTTCTGTTCTTTCGTCAATCTTGGAACATATTATGTTGTTGGCATTCCTTCAGCAATCATGTTTGCCTTTTTCTTGCATATTGGTGGCAAGGTATGTTTCGGTCGATTTTAATTCTGCATTGAAGTTTCAGGATTTTCTTTCTCTATGTTGATGCTTCATGTCGCCTTGCTGCAGGGACTTTGGATGGGGATCATATGTGCACTTGTTGTACAAGTCTTGGTTCTTACCGCTGTAATCCTGCGCACCGATTGGGGTCAAGAAGTAATTTTCTTTTAGCTAATGTTTTTGTGCATGCAAATGTCAATGCTTCCTCCTCTCATATTTTTTGAGGATATTAGTTATTGCTGGTGAAATTAGGTTACTCTGGAGAAAGATTTATATGTTCACCAATATATGCTCTAGAAAAATGGTAACTGCAACCTGATATATACTGGTCTTAGATGGTACACCCTAATGCTTTTCCTCCTCGTATTAACGATGCTAATCTTCCAATAGTTTCTTGCGTCTATGAGGTTAACCATCTCTTAAGTGTTCTTCCTATAAAATTAACTTTTCTTATTTGGATGCTTTCTTCCTAGGCAAAGAAGGCAAGGGATAGAGTTATGAGTGCTGCTATCCACACAGGTCACTCGGACAGGTTTCCTGATTCTCTACCATCCAGCATTGAAGCCTATTGACTTGTTTACAGTCACACCACTATCCAAATTGGTTCATCATTATCTGCATTCAGCAGTATGTTGAGCGATCAAACTGCACGAGTAAAAGAATTGAAAGCTAAGTCTCTTGTACTTTTGCTAGTCTATTCCAATTCAACATTTCTTCCACAGAATTGTGTTATTAGCTCATTTGTATTGACAAGAAACGCGAAGACCATATCCAGATGCATCAAATGCTTCACCGGCGTCTCCTCTTCTCGATAAACTTGCATTTCCAAAGCCACCTACTTCTTGTAAAGTGTAGCAGCATCTAAAGACTATGTGCTTTATCTATCTATAAATAGGACTAGACAAACAACACTAGTTCTGTGCCAATTTCCCCATTCTAGTCTATAGTTCTCTACAATCTGCTTCCCTGTTCAACTAGGCAATGTCGGGCAAGGGCAGTGGTGGTGGCAAAGGTGGCGGTGGAGGACACTCGGCAAAAAGTGGTGGCGGTGGAGGGCACTCCGCAAAAAGTGGTGGCGGTGGTAACAACTCGGGGAAGTCAGGTGGTGGTGGCAGTGGAGCGATGAAAGCTCCAGGCGGTGAGGGATACATATCAAGGGATGCCTTTGAGGCGAACCCCCAAGCCTACTTCCATGATCTCCACCATGATGACAAGGCTGGAAAGTGATAACGCGTCGTCTCCCTCAGCTACCTTATATAATAATGCTTCATGATGTAGCTGTTCTTATGGTAGCTTGTTTTTGTTGGGCTTGCTGTCTAATCCTTTAAATGAAGTGTCTTCAAAAGCTCTTATCTACATTTCCATCTTGAAATCTTAACCATTGGCTGCTAAAACAAATCTTAAAAAAGGATTAATACATTTCTGAGATTTCTATGAACAATCACACTTCTTTTTGGTTCATTTACAGCGTTCTAAAATTTATATATGTGTTTTTCACACTGCTTCTGCTACCATCACTTTGTTGCTTCAATCAGCAACCTTCAATTTGGGACGATGAATTCATTCTGGACTTCTTTCTCCTTCAGATGTGACTAATGCTATCCAGTTTTCCTGTAGCATGCATTATATTTGCAATCTTTACAACTATTTTCTCAAGTAAAAGAACAGTTCGATGTTGTACCCGACGCCGGCGCCGCCGTTGAATTTTGTTTATGATTCCAAGAACCAAAAATATCGGTAAGATTACTCCGGCAGTCTTCAACACCAGCATCTTTGTTTTAGATAGGCAAAGATAACAAGTTATTTAGAGCTCGAGAAGCGATCAATTGTATGGTACTGAAAGTTTACCGAGAACAGGGTAAATGAATACTCGTCGTCATCGCTGATCAAGAGAGGAAGGGCATGCCGAAGAACCAGAAGAACCATGAACTGGACAAAATGGAGAGAATAATTAGATCAAAATGTATGAGAAATAGGAATCGAAATTAAACAGTAAAGAAACCCACGATTACAGTGATTGATCGACAGCAAAAAGTGTTGCTTGTCCTCGAATGGTCACGATAATCCACAGCTGAGTCAATGGCACCATGATCTGACGGAAACATTGTGATGAACTGTGTATCGCGAAAGTCCTGTGCAGAGATCTCCCAGCTTACCCACACGCACAGGGAGAGAGTGATTAGAATGACGAATCTACCTACGAACAGTATGCACATCAACATGCTACATGAGAACTACCTAAAGTTCATCGGAGTACTCCCGTAATCGTACAACTTCGGCAGAGTGGTATAACCTGGATTGAATTGCTGAACACAAGAATCGAGAATTTAGGTGCTGTGTTTTCTGCTCATTATTAAATGCAAGAAGCAGCAGTATTCTTCTACAAGGATGGCTATAACCTGGAGGCATATCTCGCACATCGTATCGCCTTTCTGGTTGCACCAACGCTGAACGCATACCCGATGAGCATACTGCAAGTAGAAAAAGGAAACAGTTCATAGATCTTGTGTTTGTTATGCTGATCAAATTTGGCAAAGCTTTGTTACCTTCAAGCTGCCCCTGCATGAGCAGGGGATCTCCATGTTGGAATCGTGGTCTTCTTCATGGCAGATTCTGCACTCCTTCAACTTTGCTGATGCAGCAGGGTCAGCCGATGATGATGTTGTATTGGTATCTACGAACGCATGTTTCCTGTTTCCAGCTGCAGCTTCAAGGGTCGGCTTCGCCAGCAAATCATCCACAACCAGAGCGAGATGGTCTCCCATTGTTTTGGAATCCGAAAGGAAGACAGAGCAAGGAGTACGATAACGAGAAAGCAAGAACCCACAATTTAATGAGAGAAGAGTGGGAAGGGAACAGACTTAAGTTCGGCAGAATCCGCACAGGAGGAAGAACACCTGGAAGGAGAAGAACCCACGAACTCCGGGTAAAAAGGAGTTAGACGGAATGGCAGCTTTCGTACGCGTCTCGATGGCTTTCTCTCTTTCCTTCTCCTTCCTCCGGGGACAACACAGGCCAAGGAAAACCAAAAACATGTGAAGGAGAATCACAGGTAGCAGAAGGGAAGGAGAGGAAGACGTAGAAGGTGGGATTTGGATGATGAGTCGGGCTGAAGGAAGGGAAATGGCGAAGAGGCGAGAACAGAGGAAGAGGTGGCGGTGCATTTGAGGAAGCAAGAGATGGAGTGGGGTGAAGGTCTTTGCCAAGTCATTTCTCTTTCTACTCTTCCACTTTAAATCTCTTTTTTACCTCATATAATTTTTTTGACTATTTCTTTAAGTCATTAATTATTTTGACTGTCTCCAAAAGCGTAAAACTATTTTTTTAATGCATTATATATATAATTACTATTATTATTTTCATGATTTTCTTTAATTTCTTAATGTCACTTATTTTTAAGGAGTCAAACTTACGTCCCTCGATCGCAACCTCCTACCCGAGCACGCGAAACGACGCAGTGGAAATCGACGAAGCCACTCCCTCCGATCGATCCCCGGTTGTCCTCCCGTCGGTCGACGACTTGCTCTCTCTCACCATCGTCTTGCTTTCGTCTCTCTTGGGTACGGTTTCGATTTCCTCTCGATCTTTTTCTCGATTCCGTCTAGATGTGATCGTTCCTTTCTTGTATCTACGCCACGGGGACCTGCCCATTTTTTGTTGATCGTCTCTTCTTCGCCGTGC